>NC_056745.1:554001400-554161400 GCF_019279795.1 Protopterus annectens | reverse complement strand
ATTAGCACATATCTCATTCCTGTATAATCTCCTAAATAGACTACCCAATGCTACTCTACTACTCTTTGATGGCATGCATTGCAAGAGGTAGTTGTGTCTTAATGCCCTACATATCTAAATAAGGTCTCATCTTAAATAGCCATATGATGCACTGTACAAATTCATTACTTTTGGTGTTTTATAACAATGTAAACTTTCACAACCATGGTTGCACTTGGTACATTTTCAGTGTACTCTTTCCAATTTACTCATGCCACATTTCATATAATGTTTCCATGTTATTATTCCACACTCTAGTAATTTACAAACAATGATTTCATCATTTCTGATTAAATCTTTCTATACAGCCTATAATTAACTATTTCACAGATATGATCAGAAAAAAAAATCAAAGCTGGATCTATATAAATGCCTCGGTCATTAAATGAATCCACAATTTCAATCACTGTATGCTAATTTAAATATGACTTTAACCTATGTCTCCCAGATCTCATATGTTTAGTCTTTGATTTATTTATTAGCAAATGATTCTTCTGTGCACAGCTGGTCAGATTAGTTAAACTCTTGTTAGGTTCATAGGTTGGTACTAGGCTAACTGCCCTTGCGAGTCATTTTAAGCCTAGCCAATTATCCCTTGTGAAACTCAAACCCTGCACCTTGTGTTTGTAAGGCAAACACCTTAACCATTAAGCCACACTCCCAAGCCCAAAACAAGTAATGTCAAGTTGCAGACATGTCCTGTCCACAATGGATATAATTAAGTTTCCCAGTTTTTAAGTCATCTACATACAGACTGGAGAGCATCTCAGATGAAAAAAGATATTTTTTATTTTTATTTTATTTATCCTTTAAGGACTGGGTTAGTTCCACTAGACTAGTAGCCTCTTTTCAGGGTACACCTGATGTGGCATTTATACTACTATGAGAAAATGTGGCCAGTGTATTGGGAAACTTCCTCAAATCTTTGGAGCTGTACAATGTTGCTGGAGGGCTCATACAGCAGTAAGGGGGAGGGTAGAGGGAAGCAGCAGCATGGAGGAGCAGAGAAAAGCTGTGCAGTGTTTGGAGATAGAAAACAAGAATTCAGAGAAAATGTTCACAGGTTCATAGGTGTGTACTAGGCTAATGGCCCTGGAGCCTATATAAGCCTAGCTCGGGAAGATTCCCTGGCATCATGCCTCCTAAAGTTAGTTCCCAGTGTCCCTGTCAAGCAAGACCACTGAAGTGATCCCTGGGGTGAACTTCTTGTTGCCCATCCACTCGTTAAGATTTCTCTTAAAGAGGGACAGTGAAGTGCTCTGCTTGGCATGAATGGGAAGCTTGTTCCAGAGTATGGGAAGTCTCTGGGTATAAATAGCCCATGCAGGTCTTGAACCCAGGATCCTGTACGCTACAGTCACAGCACTTGACCACTAAGCTATCTCAGCTGTTGTTCAATATGTTGTACCAGAATGTAGATAAAGATTAAGCATTTAGCCATCTCAATGGAGAATGCAGCAAGTGAGTCCCATGGAGTGAAACAGACAGCAGAACTGGAGTCAGGAGGGGTTGTGGATGATGTTCTTTTGAAAATAATTGAGTAGGATGATCCAGGTGACAGTTCTGCTATTTCATAGGGTGAAAATCCATATGACATTTTTGGAAGTACTTAGGTTGGTAATGTGGAGAAGGACTCAGGTAATAGAGAATGCAGCAGTTAAAACTTCCTAGTAGTGACCCAGGTCAAAAAAAAAAAAAACAGAGCAGCAACAATTTGTAAGTAAACCTGTTTTAAAAAGAGGAGAAGGAAAACTAGGATAATAAGAATAAAAAATGAGACTGCAACAGACAGATTTTATGTATGGGGCAATTTGATAACTGTTCTGAGTTTTAAACTTCAAGTAATTTGGCATTTTATGCATATAGAGTCATTAACATTTGAAACTGAGAGACTGATTACATTTCTGGAACTCATAGCAAAAAGAAAAACATTTATTCATGGAACAGTTAGTTGTTTCCGGTAGTAAATTAAATGTTTAAAAAATGTTATTTTGCTGTTTAGAACTAAATAAATGGAAGAGGAAGATGTTAAAAATGCATGCATGCCTGATTTATGTGAAACTGATGATAAAATTGTAAAATTAGAGATGAGCAAAACTTTTGGACTGGAGGATGGAGGTTGGAAGTCAATTTAAAATCTGAAAAAACAAACAAACATGGTGAAACACTTAGCATTTGCTGTTTTTGTGGCTGGCCAGCCTAAATCTTGTTTCTTTTGTGGGGATATTTCTCATTTAATTAATGATTGTCACATCATAAAATGAAACCAGTGTGGGGAGAAAGGACATAAAGCAAGAAGGTGTGTGCCTGAATGCAGGTTCTGTAAAAAAGGACATTTTAGATGGACTGTCAAGAGCAAACAGTAAATAGTAAAAATAATTTAAAAGAGAAGAAAACATACATGAGGAAGGAAAATAACACATTAAGGGAGAAGAAGAACTAGATGAAGAAGAAACTGTAGAGGAATAAACAAAAAAATGGGGGGAGAAGGAAAGAGTTGGGATGGAGAAAGAGTGGTCAGGAGAGGGAACTGGCACTAAGAATTTTTTGAAGTTCTAGCCAAGTGAAAAATCTGATTGTAAGGATCAAGGATTATTTGTACATCAACCCATTCAGTAGAGGAAAGGGTAAAAATAAGTAAATGAAAATTTTAAAATATTTCCTCTAAACTTAAAGAGAAGGAAAAAAAAACACTGTTTTAGAGTACTTTCAGGAAATGTGAACAATAATATTTACACTGTAAAAGGGCGGGGATACTGGCTGGGGTGCATGTCTTCCCTGTGTTCACATGGGTTTCCTCTGGGTGCTCTGGTTTCCTCCCACATTCCAAAGACATGCAGCAGGTAGACTGGACGCTCTAAATTCACCATAGGTGTGAATGTGTATGCGAGTGTGTGGTAAGGATGAACTACCGAGGCAGGGCTAGCTACTCAGTGGTGTGAACCTTGGTTCTAGATGATTGTCACTGTTAAAGTGACACTCCGACCCCATGTGCAAAAATGGGAAAAAAGGAGTTGTGGATGAATGGATGGATAGATGAAGGACAGGGATACTGAAACTGCGTGCAAAATGTAATGTGCTTTTTTTTACATTAGAGGATGATTCCTGTCAATTGAAGAATGACTGCAAACAGAAAAATTGTGGGTTGGAAATATAATAAGGAACTTAAGAAGTGAAAGTTGTTCTGGAGTGGCTGTGTTGTGTAAAAAACTGAAAATACTAAATTTAACTTTGATAAGTATAGGAAGGTTAACTGCTGTGGGTGTGTGCTGGAGAGGTCATTTACAGCATTATATTATTATTTGCACATATAACTATCAAGGAAAGAAAGAATCTGTTTCTTCAAATATTAGATTAGGTCATGGTTAACATGAAAATTATAATTGTAGGGACTTTAATTGTGATTTAAGGGGAAAATATAAAAAATGCAAGAACTGATAAATTGTGGTAAATTAGTTGTGGAGTAAAAGTCAGAGGGCTTCTAGAAACAGGGCACCTGGATCTGACATTGTGTATTATCAAAAGGCCTGGGGTAGCAGATGGTGATATAGTTATGACAGGTTTTTCATAGCATTTAGCAGTAAGGATGGAGACAATGGAAGAAGGGAAGTATAATGAAATAGGATAAGGATGGAGATAATGGAAGAAGGAAAGTATAATGAAATAGGAAAAGGAATAAAAAGACAAAATGAGAAATTATGGGGTGAAATTAGAGAGTGGGATGTATTACAGTTATAGAAGGATCATATAACCTTGAAAGGCTTCTATAAAAACTGGTCTGAGTGCTGGACTGAAATGAAAAAGAAGTGTCAGGGTGATGTAAGAAAAAAAGAGAATGTGAAGTATAGGAAAATGTATAGAAACATATTACAGAATTGAGAGAATAATGTAAGAAATATTGTGATATGGAAAAAGAAATATATAAAACAAACTGAGAAAAAATAAGGCATTACTGTTTGGGCAGAGAAATTATTTACAAGGGAAAAGGGATAAGATATCTACATATTTGGGTAAAATCTATTATTTATTTTATTTATTTATTTATTGACATTTGTTTATTGGGAACATCCGACTGGACCAAAATGTACCCATTTTCAGTGCAGGCCCATAGACAAAAGCTTTGGATACATTCAAAAACTTAAAAAACACTTAGAAAACATTAAAGAACATGACACAGAATACATACAAATGTTATTTAGAGTTTATGAAAAAAATGATAAAATATTTTTAGAAGTGTTTACAAAGGTATTTAGGTCAGAGGTTCTATGATTACTGATTTATTTGATGATGTAAAATAAGAAGAGGAAAGAAGGATGGGAGAAGAGTGATAGGTTGTGGAAGAAGGTGATAGGAGAAATAAAGTCAGTGTAGGGGATGGCTATAGAATGGTGGCTATGTTGGCGGGGTTAGAAAAGAACATTACTTACATAGGCAGGCATGTTAGAATTGGAGAGGATGGGTATAGTAGATTTCATCATTAAATGTTTAGCCTGGGTTAGTACAAGAGTATGGCCAAAGTTAGGACTTATGTAAAGGTGGGCAGGTCTGACTGATCTTATGGAAAATGGTAAGGAATTCAAGCTTTTTGCCTCCTCGAATTTGTAGCTGAAACACACCACTCAAGTTCACAAAAAGTCCATAAAAAACAATTTATTGATAAGTGCTTTCATTTTATAGACTTACAAAACTCCTCAGATAAAGATTAATTAAAGCAGTCTCTTCTTATATAGATGTAATAAAAAGTCATATGACCAAACCCATATATGTCATGTGATCTCATTCATATATTTCAACATACATACATTTATCTTTACGGCACCCTCCCATTACAGTATACAATCTACTAAGGATTATTAACAAATAAATTTCCAATTACATTATAACCTAAATACAACAATTTCATCAAGCACAAATTATTAAAAAACTATAAATAAATGCATCTGAAAATGTTTTTTTTTAAATCTATCTAGACAAAGACTTTAGCTTTAAAATAGGGGCAATGGATATATTATCATTTAGACTGGGCCTTTTATTTGAATTAAGTCTCATTTTCCAGACTACCTCCTGTTTTTCTAATATTATAGACCATAGGCCACCTCATGGGTTCAATTCCACCTTCTCCAACACAACAAATTTGAACCAGTGATCTTTATTCTCTCCTGCGTACCTATATAGAGCATTAGTTGTTTTTTCTTTTTTATATCATACATATGCAAATATATTCTATTACGAAGCTTGCGCTCCATCTTCCCAACATAAAAACTTTCACACAACTGACAAAGGGCTCCATAAACCACCCCCATTGTGTCACAGCTATATCTACCTTGTATTACCACTTCTACCTCATTAATATGAACACAGTGACAATTGAGTATAAACTTACACATTTGTACATTTTAGGGTCATTTAGTTATGGTTTATTTCCTCTCTCTCTCTCCAATAATGTCATCAAATTACTACACTTTCTATATATAATTATGTTTTTCACCCACCTTCTTATACAACTTATTGTCATCACATAAAACTTCCAAGTTCTTATTCAGTATCCATTGTATTTTTTCGCTTTCCAAATTATATGCTGTAATAAATGCCCTGGAATAGTTTCTATTACCTTCCTACCTTTCCATCACTATATTAGTTACACCATTATACCCCCCCCAAAATGGATCTAAAATGTCCTGTTTGTCTTTTCATGGATGCCTTTCCATCATTATATTAGTTACATCATTATACCCCCCCCCCAAAATGGATCTAAAATGTCCCGTTTGTCTTTTCATGGATACCTCCTCAATAAGTTCTCCCACCATCTGCATAGGATACCCTCTCTTTTTAAACATATTTAACAAATTATTACATTCCACTTCAAAGTCCCCCTCCATGGTGGTCATACAGACTGCTCTAACCAATTGGCCTTTAACCACCGCTCTTGTCTGCCTATACAGATGTGAGCTAGTAAAATGTAATAGCATGTTAGAATATGTGGGATTTCTAAAAACCCATGATGTATGTCTTCCCAAGGTGCAATTCTTCTCAATCAATACATCCAAATATGCCATTTTGTCTTTATGGTAGGAATCTGTAAAAAGTCCAAAAAATCGGTGCTCACATTAATATATTTCACATATTGCAATAGTCTCATCCGCCACCCATACCATAAAGATGTCATCCAAATAGAGTGGTATAATTTCATAAATGTTTTATAAATATGGTTTAGGGCAAATAGAAATTCCCGCTGTACCATAACTATGTTCGCTAGGAGGGAGCCCACTGGTGAACTCATGGCTACCCCCTCCTTCTGTTTATATATTTTATTTTCAAAAATGAAATTATTCTTCAATACAATTTCTAACAATTCCGTTTATGTATTTACACTATCCTTGTCTCTCCAAATACACCCCAAACCATTCCAAACCTATAACATGCGGAATTACAGTGTATACATCATGTACATCTATAGTAACCAATAAATCCTTTGATCAAAATCCAATTCATTCATTTTATTTTATTTATTTTACATTTGTTGACCGGGCTAGTCTGGCTGGATACAAGTCCATTTTCAGCAGAGGCCCGAGGAGAAAAGCTCCACTAAATACTAAGTACATTACATAGTAAAAAACATTACTCTTAAGAAATAGCAAAAATTGGAAGTCAAAAAATACATATAGAGGGAAAGATAAATTTTAAAGAGAAACAAGTTTACCATATGCAGTTCATTTACTGTATGCAGTTCATTACATATTAGCATTACATATTAGTAAATACTTAGTAATTAAGCATAAATTATGCATAGTTAGATTAGAACATTTAATAGATGGGAAAATGAGACAGATAGAGATAAGGAGTAAAAAGAGAAAAGGTTAGTCAGGTGTACTGCAGGAACAAAGCCAATGGTTTAGGTAGTAAAGTTTGATTTTCTGTTTGAATTGAGGCAGGGATGTAGTCAAGGTTATGTCACTAGGTAAGAGATTCCAACTTCTTCCTATAGTGTTAGTGAATAGAGAACTACCTGCTGTATTGTTTACCTTTATAGATTTTGTCATGAGTTTACTAGAGGAGCGAAGTGAGTTGAGATTGTTGTAAGGGATTAGAAGTTGAGAGAGTATAGGGGTGTTGTCAGGAAGGTGTAATATGTTGTGGGCTATAGTGAGTTGAGGGATTAATAGGTAGTTTTGAAATTCGAGCCAGCCTAGTTGTTTTAGGTTTGTACAATGGTGGGTCCTAAAGGGGTTACCAGTTATGTTATTATAGCAAGTTGCAAGTTTATTGAGATTGTTTTTCTTAAGGTTTGTATAAATGGGGAAGAGAAGAGTAGATAGGAGATGAGATTGTGCAATTTTGGTTCTAGTTGCTGGGGTTAGAAAAGGTTTGATGCGATAAAGAGATCCAATTTTCCTGTTAACAATCTTTATGGTGTTGTTAATGTGCTGATCGAAGGAAAGATTATTGTCAATGGTTATCCCTAAGAGTTTAGTGGTTGGTTCAGGTGAGATAATGGTGCCATTATTGGAAGAAATGGTAAAGTTTAAAGGAGGGCACGGAGTGGTGGGGGAGAAGAGGAGGAGTTTAGTTTTTTTGGCATTAAGTAGGAGAAACCGTCTAGAAAACCAATTTTCTACTGTGTTAAAGGTCTTTTGGGTCAATGAGGTCAGTTCAGTAGAGGAAGGGCCTGTGCAGATAAGGGTAGAATCATCTGCATATTGTATGCAGGTAGCTTGTGGGATAGCAGTCTGAAGGTCGTTAATAAAGAGGGAGAACAGGAGTGGACCCAGAATGGAGCCCTGGGGAACTCCGATGGAAATAGGCAAGAGTGAAGAGATATGGTTTTCCCATATTACTGCTTGTTGTCTGTTGCTAAGATAGGATTTAAACCAATTAGTTGCTAGTTTATTACAAGGGAGAGATTCAAGGATGTGAATTAAGAGTGAGTGGTTGACCATGTCGAAAGCTTTGAGATCAATGAAAAGAGCGGAAGAGAGAGTGTTGTTGTTTTTTTTGTTGATAGTATCTACAAAGGATAGAAGGGCAGAGGTGGTACTATGGTGGGGTCTGAAACCATGCTGGCAGTTTGC
Organism: Protopterus annectens; assembly: GCF_019279795.1. NCBI lineage: Eukaryota > Metazoa > Chordata > Ceratodontiformes > Protopteridae > Protopterus > Protopterus annectens. The sequence continues at coordinate 554,153,292 of NC_056745.1, read as the reverse complement.
TATTATGCTGTGAAGAGAGAGATAGTGTACAAGTTGTTGATGGATACATTTTTCCATGATCTTAGCTAGGGGTGAGAGAAGGGCAATTGGTCTAAAGTTGGACAGGTCAAGGGAGTTACCTCCTTTATGCAGTGGGATAATATAGGATACTTTCCAGATATCAGGGATGGTTCCTTCTTGGATAGTTCTGTTGATAAGTAAGGATATAGGATATGCAATTTCTTTGGCAGCTTTCTGAAGGAACAGAGAAGGGAGCTTGTCAGCAGAAGGGGTACAGGGTTTCAGTTTTTGAATGAGTATAAAGATGAAAGAGGTAGATATAGGTTTTAGAGAGAAATTGAAAGAGGAGGTAGTTATGGTAGTTGGTATATGAGAGTTGTTAGCGTTCATTTGTTTGGCTAAGGATTGAATAGTTTCAGAGAAAAAAGAGTTGAAGACTTCATTTTATTAAGGACATTCATTTTATTAAGGAAGTTTCAAGAATCCTTACATAGATAGTGCTTATCCTCCAATAGATCTTTTAATTTGTGATCCAGGAACTGAGCCCATGCCATGGGTATTTGATATGTTAGAAGGAACAGCATATGAAATATCTAGCAGGTCAGAATTAAATACAGCATGTAATCAAATCAGTGGACAACTAAGGGACATGTTTACAGAGGGGAAAATTTTAATACAGGATTACAATTATGTACAGTAACTGGGGTTTCCCCTGTTATTCCTACAATGTTTGGAGTTCAAAAATTCATAAATCTGTTGAGAACCCTCCCCTTAGACTGATAGTCAATGGGAGATGGTCCAATACAGTGGCATGTGCTCAGTTCCTGGATCTTGGGACTTCCTTAATAAAATGAATGAACTGGATTTTGATGCAAAGGATTTATTGGTTACTTATAGATGTGCATGATCTATACACTGTAATTCCACATGTTATAGGTTTGGAATGGTTTGGGGCATATTTGGTGAGATGAGGTATAGACCAGGATAGTGTAAATACATATACGGAATTGTTAGAAATTGTATTGAAGAATAATTTCATCATTTTTGAAAATAAAATATATAAACAGAAGGAGGGGGTGGCCATGGGTTAACCGGTGGGCTCCCTCCTAGCGAACATAGTCATGGTACAATGGGAATTTCTATTTGCCCTAAACCATATTTATAAACCATTTATGAAATTATACCTATGCTATTTGGATGATATCTTTAAGGTATGAGATTACCCTATTACAATATGTGAAATATATTAATATGAGCACAGATTTTTTTGGCTTTTACACATTCCTACCATAAAGACAAAATGGCATATTTGGATGCATTCATTGAGAAGAATTACACCTTGGGAAGATATACATCACGGGTTTTTAGAAAACCTACATATTCTAAGATGCTATTACATTTTATTATCTTGCATCCATAGAGGCAGAAGAGAGTGGTGGTTAAGGGCCAATTGGTTAGAGCGGCCCGTATGACCACCATGGAGGGGGACTATAAAGAGGAATGTAATAATTTGTTAAATATGCTCAAAAAGAGAGGGTATCCTATGCAGATGGTGGGAGAACTTATTGAGGAGGTATCCATGAAATGACAAAACGGGACAGTTTAGATCCATTTTTGGGGGGGGTGCAATGATGTAACTAATATAGTGATGGAACGGCAGGAAGGTAATAGAAACTAGCTCAGGGCATTTACAGCATATAATTTGGAAAGTGAAACAATACAATGGATACTGAATAAGAACTGGGAAGTTTTATGTCATGACAATGATTTATATAAGAAGGTGGGTGAAAAAACCTATAATTATATATAGAAAGGGTAGTAATTTGAAGACATTATTGGAGAGGGGAAATAAACCAGCAATATATGACCCTAAAATGTACAAATGTGGTAGCTATAATATGCGTACATTTATACTCCATTGTCACCGTACTCATATTAATGAGGTGGAAGTGGTAATACAAGGTAGATATAGCTGTGACACAATGGAGGTGGTTTATGGAGCCCTTTGTCAGTTGTGTGAAAGTTTTTATGTTGGGAAAATGGAGTGCAAGCTTGTAATAGAATATATGAGCATATATATGATATAAAAAAGAAAAAAACAACTAATGCTCTATATAGGCATGTAGGAGAGAATAAAGATTACTGGTTAGATTTAAAAAAAAAACATTTTCATATACATTTATTTATAGTTTTTTAATGATTTTTGTTTGATGAGATTGTTGTATTTTTTACATCTATCTAGACAAAGACTTTAGCTTCAAAATAGGGGTAATGGATATATTATCATTTAGACTGGGCCTTTTATTTGAATTAAGTCTCATTTTCCAGACTACCTCCCGTTTTGTAATATTATAGGCCATAGGCCACCTCACGGGTTCAGTTCCACCTTCTCCAACACAACAAATTTGAACCAGATTTAATTTCCAGTTGTTTTATCTCTATTACTATATTCACTGCTTCCAGTATATTTTGTAAATGTGCTTAATGAATGGTTGAGAGAGGGTTTTGTTTACACAGAAGTATGTAGTGGAATATAAAAATGTATGTGGAAGAAAGATGAGAAGAATGAAATGATACACTGGAGATTTGTCACAGTAAATAACACAGATTATAACATTTTTATTGGAATAATACAGAGGAGAATTTAAAAAAGGATGAGGGATATTAGGAAGAAAGTATATACGGCATAAAAAGGAAGGGATGTCGAGAATTGTTATTGGTTGTTAGAAAAATTCTAGATGCTGTTAGAAGTTAAAGGAAGGATCTGAAACTTATGGTATATGATATTAGAAAGACAGCTAAGTACAGAGATAGGGCAATGTGCACAGGACATTTTGTTTACATCCTGTATTCTTTTTGTGATCAACCTCTGTGGATGTTCCAGTTATTGTATGTGCCTGATCAGGTACATACCAAAGGGGGTGTTATACTCGATGGATCTGATGAGAGCCAAATAAAGTGACACAATCACATCCCTAGATCTGGATGCCACTCCCTTACTTTTAAGTTAAGCAACATAGAATGAGTTTCTTCCTACCTTAGACACATGTAGGTCAAAAGCCTGGTTACTATCTACAAGTATCCCCAAATCCCTGACTACTGGGTCTACTCTTAGAGGTGTTTTATTGATTAGGTATTTTCCCAGGGTGGCCATCTTCCCAAAATATACTATTATGCATTTTTTGGCATTACGTTTCAAGCCATGGCTTTGGCACCCATCATTTGTATTCATTAGACCTTCCTGCAAGATGTTTGCATCTTGGGAGAATTCAGTGACTGCTCTTAATTTGCAATCATCTGCAAACTTGGTTAGGCCCTTGACATCAACTTTGACCATCCATTGTCTAAGAAAGAGAATGAGAATTTAATAGTGAGAATGTATAAACACAAGTACAAAAATCTTGGAGATGATGCAAATAAGAAAAAGAGAAAAAGAATATGTGAATGAAGAAATTAAAAATTATCAACAAAAATACTAACATGGAAAATTAAAAAAATGCTGATACAGAGAAAGATTAAAGGATGTGATATAATAGAAACATTATTATTATCTACTTCCATGAGAATATTTACCAAAAAAAGTGATTAAAGTCATTAAAGTAAGGAAAAAGTGGTGTACCAAGATAGTAGACTGCAGGATTTCCTATGGAGACCGGTAATAAATAAGTTAACAGTAAAGGGGAATATGCCATATAAAACAAAATTTGAAAGAGTGTGTTTATTTTGTGGGTAGAAAGAGACAATACAGCATGCTTTTTTGAAATGTAAAAGAGTGGTGACACTCTGGAAAAAGTTGTGTGAAGAAATGTGTCTGATAATATTAATGTCATAACCAATACAGATATGACTATGATTATTGATGGATACTATAAGAATAAGAAGAAAGAATATATGAGAAGGGTTGATAATTTATTTTATGTAATATGAGTTATTTGGAATGAAAGACTGAATGAAATTTTGTGTAATGGGAAATGGATTTGGCAGGCACATTGTGAAAAATCAGATTATAGTTGGGGAAGAAGGACTGGGGGTCAATTATGGAAGAATAACAATGAGGATGTTGTAAACAAAATGATAAATAATAAGAAATAGAAGTGTGTATATATGTGCTTGTAAATTTTTAGAACACCTACTCATTTCAATAAGTGTTGTGGGATCTTTTAAAGTCACCTGAGCTACCACCAACTCAAATAAATGGGAACTCAGTTTATTGTCTCATCAGAAGGATGACACACATGGGAGTGAAGCACCACCCCTTATGCCACACTAAAGTGTCAGTAATCTATCTGCCTTGGGTGGGAATAGAACCCACAGCCTTCTGCACCATCTGCTATATCTTGCTCAATTGACACTGCAGATAAACCAGGTATGGGCCCAGGACAGAGTCCTATGGGACACACTGACTATAATTTAGAATTTTACCTGTCTACTTGTTGTGTGACTTATGTGTAAGTAATATAGCTATTTGTCTTATCAAGATTACAGCAAAACCTAGTTGTTCTAATTTATTGATAATGTCTTTGTGTATGACCCTATCAAAGGCTGATAGGTGGTCTACATAAATTGCATGATTTATATCTGTAATTGTATTGTTACAGAACATCACGCTGTAAGTAGTTATAGATCTGTGTTCAACATACGTACACTGGGATCCCTAACAGAAGTTTGAATATTCACAGCAGCAAATGTTGAAATACTGAACCCACATCACCAAAAATGCAGAACTTTGAAAAACAATGCCAGGATCACAAAAGCTTCTATTTTGCAGGGGGGGGGGAGCCTCCATTCACCCAACACACCACCTGCTAATGATATATATGAACTGTAAGATCATACTACAGTGGAGAAGGGGCAAAACCCTAATGCTTGCTATACAGGAATCCTGCAGTGACAGCCCATAACATTCGAGGTTCCAGGTTTTCAGTGATGTGGGTTCAGTGTTTCAACATTGGTGTTATGAATGTTCGATCTTTTATCAGGGACCCATACGCTGACATATGGTTTCAAGTCCCAACCTTTCCATTCTGACAATAAGTTATCATAAAGAAAACCTTCTCCATTATCTTCCACGAGAACGTAGACTTGCAGGTCTATGTGGGCAGTCTCTTTTCATTTAAAAATGGGTTTAAGAAGTGCTTGTCTTCGATCTTCAGGAATCCCATCATACTTAAAGGACCCAGTGAATAATTGATGTAATGGCACTCTCAGTTCATGTTGAAGTAATCTAGTTTTCTTAGTATTTTATCAACATAATTTCATTTAATTTCAGTATCTGAAGTCACCTAGATGTAAATACCACAAATTATCTCTTCTCGTTTTGCCCTTTGTGGATACCCTAATCCCTACTATACAGCAATTCTGCACAGTAACAGCCCAAAACATTCAAGGTTCCAGGTTTTCACTAATGTGGGTTCGGTGTTTCAACATTTGCAGTTGTGTATGTTCAAACTTCTGCAAGGGACACATATGCTGGCTTATAGTTTCAAGTCTCAACCCTTCCATTCTGACAATAAGTTATCACAAATAACTTTCTCCATTATTTGCCACAAGAAAGTAGACTTACAAGACCATTTGGGTTTGTCTGGTCTCTTTTCATTTAAAGATGGGTTTAAGAAGTGCTTGTCTTCAATCTGCAGGAATCTCTCCATACTTAAAGGACTCAGGAAATAATAAATGTAATCATACCTCTCAACCTCTTACAGCAAGAAGTCTGGGTAAAGTCATAAATAATGGGGGGACAAAGTCCCAAAACTACGGGCAATTTTTAAGTATTGCTTTTACAAACTTAGAAAACTGACTGAATAACAGGTTTTATATTAGCATGAATTTTATAAAGGATATGAAGCCAAAAACTCAAATTTCTGTCTTTATCTTCTGACTTCAGTCCTCAATACTTTGCAAATTATTTGCCAGAAAAACACAGTTTTTGGAGAAATAGACCAAAATCATGAAGAAAAACATCTGCACATTCTGCGAAAATCTGAACAGTTGAGAGTTATGGATGTAATGGTACTCTCAGTTCATGATGAAGTAGTCCAGTTTACATAGTACTTTTCAACATGGATCTAGCTGACTTTCAGACTTTTGCTGAGCCATGCTCCTACATTGCTTAAGTTAAAGTTAACACTACCAACAAATGTCAAGCACACAGACCTAACCTGCCTTGATCTACCTGACTTTCAGTCCTCTGCTGAGCCCTGCTCCTACATTGCTTAAGTTAAAGTTAACACTACCAACAATTTCCAAGAACACAGACCTAACCTGCCTGGATCTACCTGACTTTCACTCCTCTGCTGAACCCTGCTCCTACATTGCTTAAGTTAAAGTATTCCAAGTTAAGTCTGTATAGTTGAATCTACTTAATTATATACTGTAGTGCTCTCCCACAGCCGGCTGCAGCTTGCACATCACCTATCTCTACTTCCCATATTTAACTTTACCTGCTTTAGCTACCCTGCTTTTTCCACCCCCCACCTCCCCCTTCTGCCATTTCTCTCTCTGGAGTGTCTGCCTGTAGCTCTCCCTTCATATAAACTTTATTTTTTCTCTTTTATAGGTTAAACTTCCTTTTTCCATACTCTATCCCCTTTATCTGATGTTCTATACTAGTATTGCTCTGTACTCTTTCCTTAGCCACCCTAATTCTGCCCAACACCTCTCTCCCTCCTCTGCTGATATTATCCCCCTCTCCAAAGGAATCCACAGTTCTCTGTCTACAGCCTTTATCCCTTCCCCTGCCTCTCTCTACCCATCGTTCTGCCTTACCTACTGCTTCTCTGATTGTTTTTCTTGGTGCTTCTCTAGTCTCTCAGGGTGCAGCCCCACTCCGTTCACCCTCACTACACTTGGGCTCACTCTGCCCCCTTCCCTACCCCCATTGCCACCCACCCTGTTTCAATTACATTTATACCCAATGACTTCTGTACACGCCCCTTTCCCACCCTACTGACCAATTTTCCAACCTATCACATTCACTGACTCCTACAACCCCACCCCTACTATTACTTCGCTCTATTATCCACTCCCCACCTAACCTATATTAGTCATATGCCCAGTCATTCTACTACTTCCTCAAGCAATATTACACCTCAACTTCTAATACCTCTATCTATCCCTTAGATAATATTACACCTCATACATTTCCCCTACTTGGACTCCAAACATTATGCTTCATCTACTCCTATCTATACCACTCCTCATTACCCTCTCCCTAGCCACATCCTACCATAATCACACACCCTACATCACCCTTCCAGTCACACAGACCATACACACTAAACACTTCCCCCTTCCTATAGCACCCTCCTTTTTCTCTCATCACTTTATACACCAAACACAAACTCCCACCTCCTCACAACAGCATCACAAAGCATAAAATAAAATCCCATGAACCAAATCCTGTTAGGTTTACTCTCTCTACTTCTATACTGTCTCTTCTTCTCACTGGAGATGTTCATCCTAATCCTGGTCCCCACACTAACTCATCTCCTACCACCACTCCCCAAAGTTCTACCTCTTCCCATCTCTCCTCTCTAACATACACCACCCCATCCACATCAAAATCCTTGCACTCAATATCCACAGCACCCTAAACAAAGACCCTGACTTACACTCCTGGATAACTCTACACACTCCAGATATACTCTGTATCTTCGAAACATGGCTAAAACCCCACATACCAAACAAAGAAATCCTACCCCCAGGATACAATATCCTCCGCCATGACAGACCAACAAAAAAGGTGGTGGGGTAGCTATACTTTATTCTGAACATTTCTCAGTCTATCCCCTAGCTTTTTCTCCCCCTAACTTTCACTAAGCCAAGATTTTCATAGTAAACTGTAACTTAAACAGGCATAAAAAGGTAGCTATTGCTGCAATATATATACCTCCTGGCAATAACATCCCTATACTAGAACCGTTCCTTGCCTGGAGCTCCAAAACCATCTCTTATGAAACTATTATTCTAGGGGATGTTAACATCAGTGGGAATACTCTTACTTCAAGATGTCCAAATGAGGCCATTAATCTATATGGATTATCCCAACTCATTACCTCTCCTACTCATTCAAATCAACATTCTAATACTACCTCCACTCTTGACTGGATACTTACCTCCCACCCCAACCTCTATCATAATGCTTCCACACTCCCCGATACTCTTAACGACCATCACCCAACCTCCATCTTACATTGCATATGTCAACCTCCTAAACCTCAGAAATATAAGGACTGTCATAATCTAGCTAACTTTAACCCAGAAGAATTTAACCAAACACTCTCCTCTATAAATTGGTCTTATCTCTTCAACCTCTCCCTTGAAGAAGCTGTCCTTCAATTCAACAGCATCTTCCTTAACATCGTCAACTCCCTGGCCCCTATCAGAAAGACTAGGGTTAAAACCAACTATGCTACCTGGTTAAGCAAAGAAGAGCTATCTCTCATACAAAAGAGAGACAATGCTTGGAAACTTTGGAATAAACTTAAAACACCCTCTAATGTCCAAAACCATGGGGAACTATGGAACACCGCAAAAAAGTGTTATCCTTGACAAAAAATACTTTTATCTAGACCCACAAAGAAGCCTCCACTCAAACCCCAAAAAAATCTGGAGTACTATCAATAAACTACTACACCCAGGGAACCCATCTCCTCCTAACCTGTCCCCAAACAGCTCTCCACTTGAAACCGCCACTCTTCTGAACTCCCATTTCATTAACTCCATAAAAAACCTAATTAAACCAAACAAGGATACCTACCTTGACTCTCCTCCCCCCACCCACAAAACTCCTTTCTTTATTAAGCCTGTACCCACCTCCATCATCAGATCATTACTCTATAAACTAAAGCCTTGTTCCCCTTCCACTGACAACCTGACCCTTTAATCGCCTACCCTGTCTCCATCCTTATCAATAGGTCAATTCAGGAAAACGCTATCCCTAATATCTGGAAAAAGTCCTATACTATACCATTACATAAAGGGAGTAACTCCACAGACCCCTCCAATTTCAGGCCTATCACAATTCTATCCCCTCTGTCTAAACTTCTGGAAAAGTGCATACACAAGCTGCTCATCTCATATCTCACTCAAGATAACCTCCTCACTCCAACACAACACGGTTTCAGACCACATCATAGCACAACTACAGCATTACTGTCCTTCACTAGCTCTATAGCTACATTTCTTAACAATAAAAAATTAGTGTCATGCCTCTTCCTCAACCTTTCCAAAGCATTTGACACTGTGTCCCACAAACTCATTTTCTCTAAACTCTCCCACTTTAATCTCTCCATTTATACTCTATCCTGGTGCTCTTCATACCTTTCTAACAGAGCTCAATCTGTCAAATGGCTCTCTGCAACCTCACCTTTCCTCCTCGTTCAAACTGGTGTGCCCCAAGGTTCCATCCTTGGCCCACTATTATTTAACATCTTTGCCAACAATGTCTACCAGTCATGCCCCCTCTCCACACTCATACAATATGCTGACGACTCTACCATCATCACAACCTCTAACAATCTACTCCAATTACTCTTCTTCACTCAAGACATCCTCCACTCAGTTGAAACATGGCTCACCTCTAACCAACTGCTGCTCAACCCCAACAAAACAAAACTACTTCTCTTCCTCCCTAAGTCCCTCCGACACCTCAAATCCTCCTTCTCAGTCTACTCTCTAAACAATACTACTACTACTATCTTTCAATCTCACATAAAACTTCTCGGTGTTTATATTGATGACGAACTTAAATTCGACATCCACATCCATAACTCCATTAAGAAGACACACCAACAACTAGGATTACTATACAGAAGTAAAAAACTCTTAACACAAGAATCTACATTGTCCCTAGCGCAAGCCTACCTATTGCCTACCTTACTATACGCTACCCCAATTTTCACTAACCTCCAAAAAAAATCTGTCAACCAAACTCGAGCTTACCTACAACAAAATTGCTAGATTTGCCACAAACCTTCCCTATCGCTCACATCGCTGCCTCTCCTTACAAAAACACCACTGGTTATAACTCCACAATCAACTTCTCCTACCACAACTTCTTTTGACACATAGCATCACCCATCAACCAACAGCCTGTCCATCTCTGTCAACCATCATCTCTCCTTATGTCCCAAACCAGGAACTTTGTAGCTCCAACCAACACCTCCTTCAAATCACCAAACCCAATAAAGCTATAGGAAAAATGCTATATAGCCACTCAGTTGGCTCCTCTTGTTACCACCTCCCCCTCCATATCAGAATTATCCAAAACTCATCTAACTTCAAACTCACTATAAAGGATTATCTGCTTAACTCCTGGAACTGCCCCTGTAAAGATCCTACCTAAACCCTGCCTACACTCCCTCCTCCCCCTCCTCTTTCTCAATTTCCCTGACTAATCTGCCTCTTCTCCCCCTCCCTCTGCTACTTTGTCTCACTGATACCTAGTCCTATCTTTATTTCTAAACTCTCCTGCTCTATGGCCATGCCCATTCAATTGTACTCCAATCTCCACTCTTTACTTCTACCTCCATTCTCACCCTCCTCTATCTTTCCTTACCCCTTTTCTTCTCTACATGTTTGCATGGATCATTCTCTCTCTCTGACACCTGTACACCTCAATATACTAAGGCATAGGTTGGTAATTTCCCTTTCCAAAGTACTGATTACATTATTTTTTATGTACTTCCTGTGCCTATAAGTTACACATTTGATTAATCTATATTGCTGAATTTTCTTTTCTTTCTTTTTCTCCACATACATTCTAAAAAGGTAATCTAGTCTGCTGCATGTACCTGCTCTATATTGAATATATAAATACTGGATAAATTGTATGTGAAAAGACTTTATTGATTGTAAAAAAATTCTGTCCTGTAATTGGACCTTTTCTCCTCGGGTCTCTGCTGAAAAAGAACACTTGCCCAGCCAAATCAATCTGGTTAACAAATGGCAAATAAATAAATAAATATAATTTCATTTCATTTTAGTATCTGAAGTTACCTGGATGCAATTACCTCCTCTCAGCTTATATTCCCCTTTGTAGATATTAAATGATTTGCAATTTTTTTTGTAAATATATCTACAGTCTGTTGTGTTTGAGAATGCATTTTAGAATCTACACATAGTTTATTGATTTGTACATCTTTACTCCTACCCCTACCCCTACTTACATGTATCTTTAAAATGTTTTTCTATTATGTTCAATACATTTACTTATACATGTTTGCACATGTTTGTCAATTTTTTTTTGTGATCTCATATTATGTTTAATTTGTCAGGCTAGTTTATTTCAGTTATATATATATATATATATATATATATATATATATATATATGGTCTACTTTATTTCATTGAAAGCTCATTTCACTGAATTTGAATTTACCCTGACCAAATCACTGAAAGCTCAAATTACTGAAAACTCATTTCACCGAATCTCATTTCACTGAAGTGAAGTAGTGGCACTGTGTAGAGTACTGTAAGGCAAGTAAAAGGTATATGCCCTTTTCTCCAGTGTAGTACGATCCTCAAGTTAGTATACATAGTTAGGGGGGTGTGAGGGGGACAGCCCTCCCACATAGTGGAGGGGGGTTGTAGCCCCCTACCTAGTTTAGTTTTACATTATATTTCACCGAAAGGTTCAAAGCAATACATTTTAAACCATAGACGTGCATACTTACAACACCAATGACTAACTCTTTCCAGAAGACAATATATACTCAAACTAAGTGGGGGGCTATGCCCCCCAAACCCCCCCCCCACACCTCTAACTATATATACTAACTCCAGGATCGCATTACAGTAGGGAAAAGGGCATATACCTTTTACTTGCCTTACAGTACTCTACACAGTGCCAGTACTTCACTTCAGTGAAGTGACATTCAATGAAATGAGTTTTAGCGATTTGATCAGTTCTGCTGCACCAGACTTAGTTTGCCAGCATTGCTTCCTTTGGTTAACTCAGAGTGCTCTACCTCAGCAGAGTGCTGGTTTACTTCCATTATAGCAGCACAAGTACAGTTTTACTTATTGCTTCTTCTGCCTCTTATTTTCATTGCAGTTTGTTTCAAACCCATTTACCAAGCCTGCCCACACTTGCACATGGTTAACTTTCAAAAGCAACACCTCTTTCTTGCTTAACAGAATAAGAAATCACCTTTTACCTAGCAGATGATTTAAATTGTAGAAGCAACACCTTCTTTTTGCTTTGGTCAGCATTGAATTGTTTTTTTTCTATTAGAGGGCTTAATCTTCTAGAAAAAACACATTTTATTGCTTTACTCAGCAACAAACACATTTTTCAGTGAGAGTGTTTCACTTTTAGAATCAGCAGCTTTTTTTCAGATCAGTGAACACTCCTTTAGCAATACAAGGGTTCATTTGTAAAAATAGTGCATTAAACTTTAATTTCAAAAAACACCAGTAATGTTTTGTTAAAATAGTTTTATCACATGAGCTCTTAGTGAAAGGAACTTCCGTTTACAGTCTATTACCCTTTAACTGCCATGAATACCTTTTATATATATATATATATATATATATATATATATATATTGGGTCTATATTAGAACATCGAAGTTTCAAAACTTCGAATGTTCTAATATTGACCCGTATTAAGCGAACTCTGAAAATATTGAAGCTACAGAAAATCAAATTTTTTCCTAGAGAAAGAATTCAGTTGTCCGTTTCTGTTGCTTTGGTATTTTCAGTGCTGTGGTGGAAAGTTACGGGTCGGGTTCAGGTAAGTGTGCGATTCAGCATGGGTTAGGTTAGTTAGAGTTATGGTGCGGGTTAGGTATGTGTGCAATTGTGTGGACATGAGGGTTACGGCGGGTTAGGGTGCGGGTTTGGTATGTGTGCGATTGTGTGGAAGTGAGGGTTAGGGCGGGTTAGGTGATTTAGAGTTAGGGTGCGGGTCAGGAAAGTGTGCGATTGTGTGGATGTGAGGGTTAGGGTGGGGTAGGTGAGTTAGGGTTAGGGTGCAGGTGAGGTAAGTGTGCAATAGTGACGGACCTTAGGGTTAGGGTTTGGGTTAAGGTAAGTAGAGAGTTAGTGGTGTATGTATAGTTTAGTGTAGGGTTAGGTGTAAGATTTTAGGTGTATGTGTGTGGATTGCTGTTTGTTTGGTGTGCTTGTGTTGTGTGTATGTGTTTTGGAACAGCAAATTTTTTCCTAGGAAAAAATTCGCTGTTCTGTATGTTTGATGTTTTCAACTTTCGTTGAATAGGGTTCGATATTAGAACATTCAAAGTTTTGAAACTTCGGTGTTCTAATGTAGACCCTATATATATATATATATATATATATATATATATATATATATATATATATATATTTTGCTACTCAAGAGACCTGTATATTTTACCACATATTTCTCACTACTGTACAGATAGCAGATAATTCAGTTCAATGTGCTGTAAAACTTTATACTTTATTACTGACAGCACTTGGTCCTGTTCAGTAACATGTAAAGGTTGTACAAAAAAGTTTTCATTAGTTTCTGCTAGAACAGTGTATTTTAGAAGGAATACGGTTGACTTCAGCAAGCAATATCAGTGCCTTTCATTCACTTTTAACACAATGAAACTCACAAATGCAAGAAATGTCTGCTTCATATAAATAGTGTGTTTTTTGCAAAGCACTGTTGCAGCACAGTATACTTTGAATATGTCTTCAGCAGCTTGTTGAATTTTACTCTGCTTATTATAAAACTTTCAGCCATTCAGTTTCTGTTCATTGTCAAGGTTGCAACCACTGGGGCTCCTTCTTTCCGGTATATGGTTCATTCACATGCCACAGAACTGTATTTCTAGTCATAGCTGGATCAAGCAACATAACACAGAAATATTACTTCTGGTATCAATACTTTTGAAATGATTCAGAAAACATATGCCAGTACCCTTGGTAGCATTTTTACAAATTATTTTGACTGTAGTTAAATACATATACCATTTTCTTGTGCACATGCTTCAGAAATCTTTGACTATTTTTTGTTGGTAAAACAGTGTCACACATTTCCTTAGCATATGGCAATATACATTTATTTTATCAGAAAATGGAGTACAATCATTTTGACAGCATATCATTAAATATAGACATTTTATTGGCCTAAACTTTTTCCAGCATTATATATATCAGTTACTACTTCATTTCTAAATACCGTACTTTTCTACACTTAGAATTTACTTAGGATATTTCCATAGTTTTTCCCCAAGCCACATGTAAATTGACACTACATTGCCTTTTTTACATTGATTTCAGTTCTACATTTAAGATGCAGTGTGCTAACACCTCTCGACTGTCTAGATTTTTTAGAATAACCAGATTTTTGCCTCATATTTTGGTCTCTTCCTCATAAAATGTGTGCTTTTTTTTTTTGCAAATCACTGGGGACTGAAGTCAGTAATAATGACATTTGAGTTTCAGGCTTCATATCCTTCAGAAAATGTGCGCTAACAGAAAACCTGTTTTTCTAGCAACTTTCAAAGTTTATAAAAGCAATAATTAAAATATTCCCTAAGTTGGAGCCTTTGTCCAATTATTTTTGGCTTTGTCCAGATTTCTTGTGCTACCAGGCTGAAAAGTATAAGTGAGCTACTTTTTGCTGTTAGGAAATTTAACACAATTTTCCCATGTATGCTAATTGCCTCAATAATTTCTTTTGTTGAAATCATGCTTCATACAGCAAGAACATTTGTCCAACATAGTTCAGTTTTCAGAAATTTACTATGTACTTCTAGTAAATCTACATTTCACTATGCACATATCTGGTAAGCAATCTTTCAAGAACTTCATATCAGTTAAACAGAACACTTAATTATACTTCCCATTCTGTCACTCTTTGACCTGCCATACAATTCATTTTATACTTTGCTTAATTTGAAATCCTATTTAGTTTTTCCCTGAATTACTTTTCACTATTTTTTATGTCTGTCTATTTACCATTGGGTACACACAAACAGCAGTCTGTCATTCTTCTTAATATTCAGTTAAGTATTTACTTAGCTGTGCACTTGAGTTTCACCTTTGTTAAATTCAAAACAACCCAAAGCAACAATGAAGCATTTCAATTCCTTTTTACTGTAGTTACTAGAAACAGAAATCAGTTTACCAAAAAATCCTCATGTAGCACATACATAAAACACTCTTATTACAGGTGGAGAAGTCAATTCACTATGTTTCTACACTTGTGGGCATTTATGAAGAAACCAATAAATAGTGTTATTCAGTATGTTTAGACCATAATTAGCCTGACACAGCCACCAGTATTATTATTTAGCAAGTACTTAAGATATTGATTAATATTCGAGTGTGCTTTATGTAAAGTGAAAAGTGAAGTACATACAACTGCTGAATTAAGACATGTTGATGCAGACATCTCTCACAAGAAAAATAATTGCTTACAGTTCACAGTCCTTCATCTGGTCATACATCCTGGGCAAAAGTCATTAATATTTGGTCACCTTCCCAACAGATTAGAATCTGTCTGCCTGTTTGATGATTCTTCTTTATCTATCAGACAGATCAACATTCCCAATATGCAGTCTTACTTTCTACAGGCCCTAGTTTTTGTGTCTCTTCACAGTACTCACTTTCTCTGGCAGAGGAGCCCACATCTCTCTCTCTCTCTCTCACTCTGACCCTCCCTTTATTAAAAAAGAGTGTGTCCTCCTTCAGTGCACTCACACTTAATATTTATGACTCTACATATGTACATAACCATGAGAAAAGTAAAATGTGCATGGCTGTTGAAAACAACCTACAAACATCTTCCTTACAGAGGCTGGAAAATTATAGTGATAAAATAATGTACACTTTGTCTTCACTATTGCAAAATTACAAGAACCATTAGTTTCAGCTCATTTTGCAAACATGCTGTCCCACTGGAATGTGCCCTTTCAGAGAGGTTATACCACATCTGACTCTAAAGAGATCACATAAATGTAATGGTCACATGGATCTAAGAGATATACATTGCTCCCCATCAAGCCATTTCAATAATATTTCAATAGTAATGTATAACTGCCCTTTGCCTTAACACAAGCCTGACAAAGAAAAACATAAAATATAGCCATATCCTATAGATTTATCATATCTTACTGCCAAGAAAATGAAAGGCATAATGGCCACAGTAGCACATCCTTTTTATTCAACAGTAGTCACGTAACTACCCTGTGATTTCATACACGTAGGCCTCCTAATCCCTACCCCAGAAGATAGCCACCTTCTGTGTACATCCTTCTTCTTTGATTATAAAGACAGTTAAAGAAAAAAATGACCACACTAAAGCATTTGAACTCATTGTTCTCAAATATACCCTTGCACTCCAACCCCAAAACAAGCAATGGCACATCAGAAATGTAGTTGCCCTTTGCTTTAACATAAAGCATGCCCTTCAAAACAAGTCACTTTTTGTTTACATTTCTGATGTGCAGTTGGAAAGAAAGTGAAAGACATTAGAGTTAGAGGTTGCTATAATGCTTACACTGTCTACCTCACAGACACAAGACACAGGGTTTGATTCTCAGCTTTGGACACAATGTGGTTACTGGCCAAACATATAATAGTCTGCAGGCTGACAGCCCAGTATTTACCTATGAGTCTATTGTGGTCTCAGGAATGAATTTCAATTTGCTGCTTATAGATGCACATACTGTCAAAAGACAAGTTGCATAATATAACTGCCCTGTGCATTCAAACACAGCCTATCTCTTATCACCCAAAAAGACAGATGTTTTCTGTCTACACCTCTATTGTTAAATTTATATCAATGTGTTATTAACACATTTCAACTTGTAGCTCTCAGATACCGTTCACTATGCCATGACAATGACAAGTTCACTTTGATCAATTAACTGCCCTTTGCTTTCATCCACAGACTGCTCACCAAACTGGTAGCAACTTCTGTTTATCATCTGTGACCTGCATTGTTAGCAGTAGAAGAAATAATGGACATAGTAATGCATTTTAACTTGCTGCTATAGGCACTCCACTCCCACTATGATTACTGTAACAAATAAATAAAAATATAAACAAATAATTATATCTGAGTTGTGCTGTGGAATGTTTGTACTGTTACCAGTTCCTATAGGTATACATGTTTTCCTGCCAGAAAGAAAAAACAAAACACATACCATCAACAGAAAATCATCTTTGAAGATCAAATATGCTACATCTCAGTACAGTCTTTAATCAAATATCTAAAGTTTGCTGGGAAGCAATCAGTTGGTTAGAGTACAAAGTAACATAGGTTCATAAGTTCATAGGTAGGTACTAGGCTATTGTCCCTAGGGCCTATATAAGCCTAGCCAAAGGTACCCTGGCTTTCACCACCCAAGAAAATTATTTTCCTGTGCCACTGTCGAGCAGAGCCACAGCAGTGATCCCCTGGGTAAATTTCCTATCTCCCATCCAATCATCGAGATTTTTCTTGAAGAGTGCTAATGAGGAGCTTTGTTTGATATAGATAGGTAGTTTGTTCCAGAGTACGGGAAGTCTCTGGGACAGGAATCTATCCCTCTAGCATGTTCTGTTTATTGTGGTGATGAGGTTTAGGTCCCTAGAGCATGTAGCTCGTAGGGATTGAGATTTCTTTAAGTGGAGCATGTCTAAAAGCTCTGGGTTTGACATAGCTTTGTGTGTTAGGCAGAGATCGCCTCTGAGTAGGCGATATGCAATGGAGTAAAGCTGCAGTTTTTTTAGATGGCCTGCATAGGGCATCTCTTTGAGGCCGGTAATCCTCTTTGTGAGGTATTTCTGTGGCCTTTCCAGTTGTTGTAGATGTCTTGTGAGGTACATACCAAAAGGGGCATTGTACTCTATAATGGGTCTAATGAGCGACGAGTAGAGGGGAACAATGACCTCTTTTTTCCTGGATGAGAAACCTTTTGTAATGAGGTGTGCCACATAGAAGGATTTCCTGACTACTGTGGCGATGTGATTATCAAAGGAGAGACTACTGTCCACCTGTGTCCCAAGGTCTCTTATCACACTTTCGGTGTTAAGTAGACTACCACCTATGTGGTAGTTCATGGGTACTGAGTTTTTACCAAAGGGAATAACAATGCACTTTTTGGCATTGAGCTTGAAGCCATGGCTTTGACACCAGGCATCTGTCTCAGCAAGGCCCTTTTGTAGGATGTCCACATCTTTTGGAGTTTTGATTATGGCTCCTAGTTTGCAGTCATCTGCGAACTTCATTAGCCAAAGACTTTCTGTGTTGGCCTGTACTTCAGAGAAGTAGATACCAAACAGGAGAGGACCCAGGACTGAACCCTGTGGTACTCCATTTGTCACTGGTCTGAAGCTGGATTTGGAGTCTGCTACTTTCACAGTGTGGGTTCTGTCAGTGAGCCAGTTGGCAACCCATCTTGTGACATAGGGATCTGTACCTAGTTTAGTGAGTTTATCTATAATTCCAGAGTGGGGGATGGTGTCAAAAGCCTTGGCGAGATCTAGATCGGCTGTGTGAACCACCTTACCCTCATCTACGGCTTTGGTGACTGCTTCAAAGAAGTCTATCAGCTTTAGGAGACATGATCTGCCTTTTACAAACCCGAACTGGGTGGGGTCCTGAGTTTGGAGATTACCAATGTCATTGTTTATAAGTTCCATGATGATACGTTCCATGGCCTTGCAGACCAGGCTCATTAGGCTAATGGGGCAGTAGTTTCCGGGGTCTGTGGTGGCTCCCACTTTGTGGAGTGGGATAACTGTCGCTGTGCGCCATTCAGTGGGCACATAGCCTGAGGTGAGGCTATGACTGAACATGGTACTTAGATGGGGTGCCAGTTCGTTCTGTAGTTCATGTAGAACACAGCCTGGTATGTCGTCAGGTCCCATGGATGCTTTGTTCTTGGCTTTGGATAGTGTGTTTTTTACCTGTGCAGCCGTGATTACAGGAACTTTGCATTCTTCTGGCATAGAGATGGGCCCTTTAGGATATGACAGAGGGGTAAAGTTAGCACTGAACCTATCTGCCAGGATGTTGGCAATATCCGTTGGTTCTGTATATTTAGTGCCATTGTGCTGTAATTCAGAGCAGATCTAAGTGTTGCCATTGAGATTCTTGACATAGCTATAGAATGCTTTGTGGTTGTCTTTAGAGTCAGTGGCGATTTTGTTTTCATAACTAGCTTTGGAGGATTTTATGAGGGATCTCAGCTTCTTACTGAAGCTGACCAGGGAGTTTCTCCAATCATGGGATTTTACTCTTTTTTGCATCTGTTTCTTTCTTCTGTTGTAGAGTTTGTTTATGGCAGGGGGCCAGCAGATTGGCTTCCTTTTTTTGGTTCTGTTAGGGATTGCACGATCCATGCACTCATGTAAGTGCTTATAAAGTGCATCTGTGTAGGATTCAGCAGTCATACCTCTATTGTCCGTCAGCATGGGTGTCGTGAAATTTGCCACTTCTGTCTTAAGATGCGTGACGTTGGCTTTGGAGAAATTTTTTACTGTGGTTTCCCTAATGGGGGGTGGGGGAGGGATGTGGATGTCTAGGGTGATTAGCTTATGGTCGGATCTGACCAACGAGGAATTGACCTCTGGTGTGGAGCACCGGTTGCCCATGTTGGTAATACCCAGGTCTAGGATATTGCTGCCCCTGGTGGGGGTGTGGATAAGTTGATCCATGGCATTGAAATTTATGAATTCCAGAAAACGTTGAGCACAAGAGTTGGTACATGAGTAGTTTTCCCAGTTAATGGTAGGGTAGGTGAAATCGCCCATTATTAGGGTGTTAGGTTGTACCCTAATATTTTCCAGTGTATTAAGAAATGAGGAGTGGGAATCCTGGGACATGGTGGGGGATCTGTAGCAAGCTACAATTTGGATTGCGATCTTGCCCAGAGTTAGTTGCACTTGGATAATCTCGGATGCATTATGCTGAGCAACTAGCCTGGTGGTGTGGATATCCTTAATGAATATGGACACGCCTCCGCCTTTAGTGTTTTGGTCCAGGTTAGGTGGCCGAAAGGTGTGGTATGAATTATAGCCTGGTAATGCAGGGGTACTCTCTGGAGCCTTGAACCAGGTCTCTGTCACTGCACAGATGTCGATGTTCTCCATTTTAAGGAGTGCCTCGAGAGAGTGCATTTTGAGGTTTAAACTTCTAGCATTGAGTAGCAATACCCTCAGATTCTTCTTGCCTGTACCTGTTAGGGTGGTGAATCTGTCATTTGAACCTTGCCTAAAAAAGGCACTATAGGGGTGGCTAGTGCCTTAGCCAGTATCCGGAATCCCAGGGGTGACAGGTGCAGGCCATCTCTAGCAAAGCATTGTGGCTTGTCGATCATGTCATCCCAGGCAGAGAGATACTAGATCCCCTTAGAATGACACCAGAAGCTTAGCCAATTGTTGAAGTCAATCATTTTGTCCTTGTACTGTGGTATAATTCTGGGTGATGGCAGGATGCTACTCAGGGCTAGGGTCATACCTGCCTGGGCTACAAGATCGGACATCTCCTCCATGTCCCTTTTCATGTAGTCCAAGGAGGTACGTCTCAGGTCATTCACACCAACATGGACAATGACAGAGTCATATTTGTACTTGTTGTGGAGTGACCTGAGTGCATGCATTATGTGGTGGATCCTGGCACCCAACAGGCAGCTGACAGTAACTTTCTCCTTGTTTAGCCTGGTGAGTGGAACATCAGTGTGCCTGACTATAGAGTCACCTATGACTAGAGTGTTGGGTATGTTGTTATGCCTTATGGGCTGTGGTTGAGTGGCACACTGAGTTTGTGGGCTATGTGTCATTTGGGTTGTGTTGGGGGGGTGGAGGTTGCTTGTGTTTCTGCTTTGGAGGGCCCTGTTGCTTGGGCAGGTTTTTACTGAGGGCCTCCGTGAATGTAGGTGTGTGTTTTGTGTTTCTATGTGTGTGTTTTGGTGGTGTAGGTGGTGTGGTGCAAGTGTTTACCTTCTCCTCTTGACTGTCTAGTCCAGTCTAGGGTGAAGATAGCTTTGCTTCCAGTTTGGCTATATAAGTGCATCTCTCACAGGTTGTAGTGTTGGGTGGTAGGAGCAGAGGGTTGTCTGTGTACATGAGGCAATTACTGCATTGCCCCAAGATGCCCAGATTCATCAGGTAGACAGGAGAAAACACCGGGGACTGACCCTTAGACATGCCTGGATAGGTGCTTATTTGTTAAGTACTAGAAACTGTTTTCCTCTAGACAGTGAGGAAAGTTGAGTGCTGTAGTAATTTGTAGCTTATTTAGTGCTTACAATAAGTTCTGAACAAGTGCTGAAACAAAAAACTGGCTAGTTCTAAGAAACAAAATTAAGCTAGAAGGCTTCTCTCCAAATCTCTATCCAGGCTAGACTACCCACAGGAAAGGCAGGAAACAATCTTAGAAAAAGTTTTTTTTGTTTTGTTTTGTTTTTTTAGTGGAAAGACAGAAATGAGTAGCAGAAACTAAGCTGATTGGCCTTCTCAAATGTTCTCCCTGTACTGGGTAGAATGAGGTAATTACACTAGACTGGGAGGAGGGTCCCAGATCAAATTTACACTAGGGGTAGGCAACTGCAAAGCCACCAACTATAAAAACACCATACCAACAGGGAGGGAGGGTGGGAAACAAACTGCAGAAATGTTTCTCACAGCTGAAAAGCAGCAGTGAGCCTTTAAATGAAAGTTTTAAACAGCTAAAGGAGCCTCTAGAAAAAAGAGTTTAACTGCAACAAGTTATCGGAAACAAACAACCCAACAGATGCTTAATAAAAGTGGACAATTTCCAGTTAATACCTCACACACAGTGAAACTAGCTAGAAAAATACACAGTACACAACGTGCTATAAATAACAAAGAAATAAAGAACAAAATAAGCAAAAAGCAGGATACTTAATGTTATATATTACTGTTCCGAGTTTGCTCAGTGTCCTTCCTTCGATTAGCTCAGTGTGAAATGGCAGAAACACTCACAACTTAACTTCTTAGGTAACAGAAAGTAGAAACTTGATACAGCTTTTAAGAAAGAAATCTCAAAAGAACCAATGAGGTGCTTAGTCTAAGCTGTAGTCCAGGTGACCTCAATCAGCCAATGACCTCAAACAATTCTCTCTCACTGAAATGCCTGAAGGCTTTGGCTAAACCAAGATGTCCCTGAATATGTGCTCAGACACACAGCCTCCACAAACACTAGGCCCAAATACAAGCCTGAATATGGAAATGCTACAAATATCCCCACTACTTAGAAACAAACTGCAGAAATGTTTCTCACAGCTGAAAAGCAGCAGTGAGCCTTTAAATGAAAGTTTTAAACAGCTAAAGGAGCCTCTAGAAAAAGAGTTTAACTGCAACAAGTTATCAGAAACAAACAACCCAACAGATGCTTAATAAAAGTGGACAATTTCCAGTTAATACCTCACACACAGTGAAACTAGCTAGAAAAATACACAGTACACAAAGTGCTATAAATAACAAAGAAATAAAGAACAAAATAAGCAAAAAACAGGATACTTAATGTTATATATTATAGTTCCGAGTTTGCTCAGTGTCCTTCCTTTGATTAGCTCAGTGTGAAATGGCAGAAACACTCACAACTTAATTTCTTAGGTAACAGAAAGTTGAAACCTGAGACAGCTTTTAAGAAAGAAATCTCAAAAGAACCAATGAGGTGCTCAGTCTAAGCTGTAGTCCAGGTGACCTCAGTCAGCCAATGACCTCAAACAATTCTCTCTCACTGAAATGCCTGAAGGCTTGGCTAAACCAAGATGTCCCTGAATATGTGCTCAGACACACAGCCTCCACAAACACTAGGCCCAAATACAAGCCTGAATATGGAAATGCTACAAATATCCCCACTATTTAGAAACAAACTGCAGAAATGTTTCTCACAGCTGAAAAGCAGCAGTGAGCCTTTAAATGAAAGTTTTAAACAGCTAAACAAGCCTCTAGAAAAAAGAGTTTAACTGCAACAAGTTATCAGAAACAAACAACCCAACAGATTCTTAATAAAAGTGGACAATTTCCAGTTAATACCTCACACACAGTGAAACTAGCTAGAAAAATACACAGTACACAAAGTGCTATAAATAACAAAGAAATAAAGAACAAAATAAGCAAAACACAGGATACTTAATGTTATATATTATAGTTCCGAGTTTGCTCAGTGTCCTTCCTTCGATAAGCTCAGTGTGAAATGGCAGAAACACTCACAACTTAACTTCTTAGGTAACAGAAAGTTGAAACCTGAGACAGCTTTTAAGAAAGAAATCTCAAAAGAACCAATGAGGTACTTAGTCCAAGCTGTAGTCCAGGTGACCTCAGTCAGCCAATGACATCAAACAATTCTCTCTCACTGAAATGCCTGAAGGCTTTGGCTAAACCAAGATGTCCCTGAATATGTGCTCAGACACACAGCCTCCACAAACACTAGGCCCAAATACAAGCCTGAATATGAAAATGCTACAAATATCCCCACTACTTAGAAACAAACTGCAGAAATGTTTCTCACAGCTGAAAAGCAGCAGTGAGCCTTTAAATGAAAGTTTTAAACAGCTAAAGGAGCCTCTATAAAAAAGAGTTTAACTGCAACAAGTTATCAGAAACAAACAACCCAACAGATGCTTAATAAAAGTGGACAATTTTCAGTTAATACCTCACACACAGTGAAACTAGCTAGAAAAATACACAGTACACAAAGTGCTATAAATAACAAAGAAATAAAGAACAAAATAAGCAAAAACAGGATACTTAATGTTATATATTATAGTTCCGAGTTTGCTCAGTGTCCTTCCTTCGATTAGCTCAGTGTGAAATGGCAGAAACACTCACAACTTAACTTCTTAGGTAACAGAAAGTTGAAACCTGAGACAGCTTTTAAGAAAGAAATCTCAAAAGAACTAATGAGGTGCTTAGTCTAAGCTGTAGTCCAGGTGACCTCAGTCAGCCAATGACCTCAAACAATTCTCTCTCACTGAAATGCCTGAAGGCTTTGGCTAAACCAAGATGTCCCTGAATATCTGCTCAGACACACAGTCTCCAAAAACACTAGGCCCAAATACAAGCCTGAATATGAAAATGCTACAAATATCCCCACTACTTAGAAACAAACTGCAGAAATGTTTCTCACAGCTGAAAAGCAGCAGTGAGCCTTTAAATGAAAGTTTTAAACAGCTAAAGGAGCCTATAGAAAAAAGAGTTTAACTGCAACAAGTTATCAGAAACAAACAACCCAACAGATGCTTAATAAAAGTGGACAATTTCCAGTTAATACCTCACACACAGTGAAACTAGCTAGAAAAATACACAGTACACAAAGTGCTATAAAGAAAGAAATAAAGAACAAAATAAGCAAAAAACAGGATACTTAATGTTATATATTATAGTTCCGAGTTTGCTCAGTGTCCTTCCTTCGATTAGCTCAGTGTGAAATGGCAGAAACACTCACAACTTAACTTCTTAGGTAACAGAAAGTTGAAACCTGAGACAGCTTTTAAGAAAGAAATCTCAAAAGAACCAATGAGGTGCTTAGTCTAAGCTGTAGTCCAGATGACCTCAGTCAGCCAATGACCTCAAACAATTCTCTCTCACTGAAATGCCTGATGGTTTTGGCTAAATCAAGATGTCCCTGAATATGTGCTCAGACACACAGCCTCCACAAACACTAGGCCCAAATACAAGCCTGAATATGAAAATGCTACAAATATCCCCACTACTTAGAAACAAACTGCAGAAATGTTTCTCACAGCTGAAAAGCAGCAGTGAGCCTTTAAATGAAAGTTTTAAACAGCTAAAGGAGCCTCTATAAAAAAGAGTTTAACTGCAACAAGTTATCAGAAACAAACAACCCAACAGATGCTTAATAAAAGTGGACAATTTTCAGTTAATACCTCACACACAGTGAAACTAGCTAGAAAAATACACAGTACACAAAGTGCTATAAATAACAAAGAAATAAAGAACAAAATAAGCAAAAAACAGGATACTTAATGTTATATATTATAGTTCCGAGTTTGCTCAGTGTCCTTCCTTCGATTAGCTCAGTGTGAAATGGCAGAAACACTCACAACTTAACTTCTTAGGTAACAGAAAGTTGAAACCTGAGACAGCTTTTAAGAAAGAAATCTCAAAAGAACCAATGAGGTGCTTAGTCTAAGCTGTAGTCCAGGTGACCTCAGTCAGCCAATGACCTCAAACAATTCTCTCTCACTGAAATGCCTGAAGGCGCTAAACCAAGATGTCCCTGAATATCTGCTCAGACACACAGTCTCCAAAAACACTAGGCCCAAATACAAGCCTGAATATGAAAATGCTACAAATATCCCCACTACTTAGAAACAAACTGCAGAAATGTTTCTCACAGCTGAAAAGCAGCAGTGAGCCTTTAAATGAAAGTTTTAAACAGCTAAAGGAGCCTATAGAAAAAAGAGTTTAACTGCAACAAGTTATCAGAAACAAACAACCCAACAGATGCTTAATAAAAGTGGACAATTTCCAGTTAATACCTCACACACAGTGAAACTAGCTAGAAAAATACACAGTACACAAAGTGCTATAAAGAAAGAAATAAAGAACAAAATAAGCAAAAAACAGGATACTTAATGTTATATATTATAGTTCCGAGTTTGCTCAGTGTCCTTCCTTCGATTAGCTCAGTGTGAAATGGCAGAAACACTCACAACTTAACTTCTTAGGTAACAGAAAGTTGAAACCTGAGACAGCTTTTAAGAAAGAAATCTCAAAAGAACCAATGAGGTGCTTAGTCTAAGCTGTAGTCCAGATGACCTCAGTCAGCCAATGACCTCAAACAATTCTCTCTCACTGAAATGCCTGATGGTTTTGGCTAAATCAAGATGTCCCTGAATATGTGCTCAGACACACAGCCTCCACAAACACTAGGCCCAAATACAAGCCTGAATATGGAAATGCTACAAATATCCCCACTACTTAGAAACAAACTGCAGAAATGTTTCTCACCGCTGAAAAGCAGCAGTGAGCCTTTAAATGAAAGTTTTAAACAGCTAAAGGAGCCTCTAGAAAAAAGAGTTTAACTGCAACAAGTTATCAGAAACAAACAACCCAACAGATGCTTAATAAAAGTGGACAATTTCCAGTTAATACCTCACACACAGTGAAACTAGCTAGAAAAATACACAGTACACAACGTGCTATAAATAACAAAGAAATAAAGAACAAAATAAGCAAAAAGCAGGATACTTAATGTTATATATTACTGTTCCGAGTTTGCTCAGTGTCCTTCCTTCGATTAGCTCAGTGTGAAATGGCAGAAACACTCACAACTTAACTTCTTAGGTAACAGAAAGTAGAAACTTGAGACAGCTTTTAAGAAAGAAATCTCAAAAGAACCAATGAGGTGCTTAGTCTAAGCTGTAGTCCAGGTGACCTCAGTCAGCCAATGACCTCAAACAATTCTCTCTCACTGAAATGCCTGAAGGCTTTGGCTAAACCAAGATGTCCCTGAATATGTGCTCAGACACACAGCCTCCACAAACACTAGGCCCAAATACAAGCCTGAATATGGAAATGCTACAAATATCCCCACTACTTAGAAACAAACTGCAGAAATGTTTCTCACAGCTGAAAAGCAGCAGTGAGCCTTTAAATGAAAGTTTTAAACAGCTAAAGGAGCCTCTAGAAAAAGAGTTTAACTGCAACAAGTTATCAGAAACAAACAACCCAACAGATGCTTAATAAAAGTGGACAATTTCCAGTTAATACCTCACACACAGTGAAACTAGCTAGAAAAATACACAGTACACAAAGTGCTATAAATAACAAAGAAATAAAGAACAAAATAAGCAAAAAACAGGATACTTAATGTTATATATTATAGTTCCGAGTTTGCTCAGTGTCCTTCCTTCGATTAGCTCATGATGTAGGATGGCTAACTGTGTCCTTTTACTATGTCAGAGGAGTCTAGGTTGGAAGTTATGGTAAGGAACATCATGACTTTTTACTGCCAGTTATACCCTCAACCTCTTAAGTGCAAGAAATCTGGACAAAGCCCAACAAAATGGGGGAACAAAGGCCCAGAAATTGGGACATATTACTCTTGCAAATTTAGAAGGTTTCTAGAGTAACATGGTTTGCTTTGGCATACATTTTCTGAAGGATTTGATCTCGGAAACTCAAAAGTATGTCATTATTTAATTACTTCAATCCGATCATCCTAGTGATTTGTTAGAAAATCACAAATTAACAGACCAGAAATATGAGCAAAAAATATGTACTTTCTATGAAAATCTGTACAGTTAAGAGGTATGCTGCCAGGTTCTGTTTCTCATTCACTTTAATACGTGAATCTGAAGGGTAATTATCTGGACTAGATAAACAATTTATTTTTTATTTTAAAATAAGTTTTTATTAACAATTAAAAAAAGATAGGTTAAGAACAAGATAATTCAGCACCAGAAGTTGCAGGGCAATATTTTGGTTCTGAAATGTGACAGCACTTGTTGTTACAGTGTTAACAGAATATATTTACACATATACACAAAATATTCACAGTGTCTACTCTGTTATAGTTCATGTTGGTGGTAATTATCTGAGACATACTTCATTTGAGTATATGAAGCGAGATATGATCGAGTTTACTGATTATGTGCCTCAGCAAGTGTGAACCCAGAGCTGAGAATCATACTACCTTCTTCAAGGATGATGCCACATCACCAACAGAAAATGATTGATTTTAACAACTGACTTATCTTCTGGTGTCAAGTCCAAGGGAGTACAATATCTGATGGCCTGAGAGAACATGGTTGACAGATAATGCTGCTTTGTCAGGGATGGTCTGCATTTATCCCCTTTAGGCGTTCAGATATTGGCAAAGACCTTTTCCGCCCGCATATTGACTTTTTTAGGCAATGTCAAACTGATAAACCTCTAACTTAACTGAAACTATGAAGGAATATCTAAAGGTGGTACTGCTGAGTGCTAGATGTCTTAACAAGAAACTCCACTCCCTAAAAGTCTTCTTCGCCATGGAGAGTATAATTGTCTGTGTAGTACCACAGACATGGTTTAAAGTCATGGAGAGTACCCCAGCAATGCAAGGTTACAATGCCTTTTACACCTTTAGACCACCTACTACACAGGAGGGAACTAAATGTGGAGGAGCCTCAGTCTATATTAAAACCAACCTCATATCCAGACTAGTTAAAGTGTAGAATCCACTGGAATTCATACATGTGCAACCCACCATAAACATGTTCTCATACCATATGCTTGCAACCTATAGGTCCCCTTCCATGTTCCAGGAAACCCATACTGCTTATCTCAATGTATGAGAATCCCTCACCATTCAACCCAATATGATATATGGGGGATCCCAAATACCCCTCTATAGAATGGTAATCCTATACCACTTCTAATGCACAAACACAGTGAGTTCTAAACTTTATCAATACCAACATACTGGAACAGTTGGTCCATTCTTCTACCAGGGGTACAAACATCCTTGACCTTGTACTCACAAACATGGGGGGGGGCAATGTTCCTCACCCAATATAATGTCTTTACTCATCAGAGCTAATCATAAGGCAGTATTTCTTGAAACAAAAATTAAATCCTGGGATCCAGTGAAACCAAAAACCTTTAGGAACTATTCCAAGGCTAACATCTCTCTACTAGGTGACACCTTGGATAAATTCCAAGCATCCCAAAACCCAGTAAACACCACAGGATATGCTGAGCTATTTACAAAATCTCTGTACAGCCATATCAATAACTGTATAGAGTGAGCTTGCCCAACCATCTTAAGAATAAGACAAACTCAAAAGACAAGCCACCCTGGTGGAATCACAATATCAAGCGGTTATACTACAAAAGAAAAAAAAATATTTCTAAGAATAGAAGGAACAAAGCCCCCTGAACAATCTAAGCAGCCAGCTAAGAAGGTTAATTAATAATTCAAAGGCTAAATCTGAAGGAAAAATAGCTTCTCAGGAAAAGGAGAACCACAAAGCTTTCTACAGCAATGTCTGTAACTTCGGGGGAAATGCACAACAATGCACAAAACTTATTGTAATGACATCACCCACACTGAAACACAGTCCATTGCCAACCTTTTAGTGGATAGGTTCACCTCAAATCCTCCCCACTCCCCTGATAGTCCAAAGAAAATATTATAGACAGACATTGCACATGCTCTGATTAACCTAGAAGGTGACTATTATAACAGCAAGTTGCATCAGAACAGGATATCTGCAGGATGTAAAGTCCATCACTTAAATGTGTCTATAGTTAGTACTATTCAGTGACTGCATTATACAATATTTTACCGTAACACCGCAAATGTATGAGGAACAGGCCAGACATATGGGGCTAAATGCTGGACATTTTGCAAAAAGATGCACAGTGAGAGGTATTCAGACTGTTACCCCGTATGTGGTGTTACATTATGTACCCCAGTCACATATTAAGTACAGCACACAGCCGGGGAATGCCATGGACAATTTCAGCGAAGTCCTGTACTGCGGAAATAGGTGCAGCAGCCAATGTCTGCAGCACACAAAATCCCAGACTGGAGTACAGGTAGCTCTGGCCTGGAGTCACCTTGTAAGAACTGACAGTTGCACTCGGCATGCTCCTACACTTAGCTAACCAGCTTAGCAAGTCTGTTGCCACTTCATCACAAAACCTGCTATGTGGGAATATGTCTGTACATACAGACAGCTACGTAAACATATCTGTCTGTCCCTTTCCCCCTATCACATGATTAGTGTATCTATCAGTATGAACCACATATACATACGATACTGATATATATATATATATATATATATATATATATATATATATATATATATATATAGCTATATAAATTTCAATAATAAGTTGACTCCACACACACACACACACACACACACACACACACATATATATATATATATATATATATATATATACATAACACGTATGCATAAAGTATGCACACAGCAACATTTAAAGAGACATCCCTGTTATACACTGTATATATATATATATATATATATATATATATATATATATATATATATATATATATATATATATATCTGTCTGTGTGTGTGTGTGTGTATGTGGGGATGTAAGAATGTGCCCACATATCCTCGGAATGCTGAGTTATCTGCACTCACACATCACAGCAGTTGTCCAAAGGAACCAGACCAAGGCCACAACAGTACATAATCCACTCACTCACTCACAGACCTCTGTGCCTGGAGAAGGTCACCTTATAGACAGACATAGGTCAGCAGGTGGTGTAACGTACAATGGTTTCATCACATGCTTTGTACAGGCAATATTGTCCCTTGCCACATGTTCACCTATCTAACCAGCCACATATGGCCATACTGGTAACTATACATACATAGCGGGGATATTAATAGGTATCCCACTTCTAGGACACTAGCTACAATGACAGTACCAAGCAATATCACTCTGCAGGCCACACATGCTGTCTAACACAAGGCTACTTTGTGTAGTCCACAAGTACTGTGCTACAATCACATATACAACAGATGTAACCTGTGACACATGTGATAAGTACTGTGACCTATAGTGTGTAATAGATAGGTAGGGGTTCTTATCTCACATCAGCCAACTGTGTGTGTGTGTGTGTGTGTGTGTGTGTGTGTGTGTGTGTGTGTGTGTGTGTGTGTGTGTGTGTGTGTGTGTGTGTGTGCACTATAGACATGCCCATAGGGGCTATCTCCGTGCAATGGTTATGCATTTTATGGCCTTGTGACTAGCTGCTGGCCTCTAAATTGCCCTGCTCTACAAGGTCTGCTGATGTCATCCACCTTAAGAGCACAGGCAGACAGTCTAATATCAGATAAACTCCGTAGCACATGCGATAAGTACTGCAAGTTATAGTGTGCAATAGTAGATAGGCAGGGGTTCTAATCTCACAGCAGCCAACTTTGTGTGTGCATAAATATATTGCAGCACTATGAACATGGCCTTATTGGCTATCCTC
The DNA here is from genome assembly GCF_019279795.1 of Protopterus annectens. NCBI lineage: Eukaryota > Metazoa > Chordata > Ceratodontiformes > Protopteridae > Protopterus > Protopterus annectens. Next base: position 554,122,375 of record NC_056745.1, on the reverse strand, counting down.
GTGCAATACTTATGCATTTTATGGCCCTGTAACTAGCTGCTGGCCTTAAAATTGCCCTCCTCTACATAATCATAACTGATGTATGACACATGCCTGATATAGACACAGGATATTTGTAGATGTGTCAACTCTATCACCACACCTTCTAAATTTGTAAGTTCAGAAAACCCAGGTGACACATATCAAGGGTAACAGACCGTATCACAAAGTATAAATGCATGATTACGCTGACTGCCCCCATTGTTCCTGATAGACTGTTCTACACATATGCACCTAGGGAGCCATGCATGTATACTGCCATACCTTGCTGATGTCATATTTCTGCTGTGCTGCCATGCCATCATGTACTGTTGCATTGCCATCATGTGTTCATAGTTTATCCTCTCAGACCCTGGAACAGAAGCATACACAGGTCCATGACACACCTGTCATTCTGTAACACTACCACCAGTACAGCATCATGCAACATAAGATACACAAAGTTTGATGCATAGTCATGACACATGCCAGCACACAGTACCTGTTGTGGCCTACAACAAGTGGCATGGCAAAACAATACTGTACTACACAAGTACATGTCAAGTAATATAGTCACCCTATGCATCAGACACCTAGTTGCATTTCTCTGCATTGATGGTACGGATGACATGGATGTGGCACAGGTATCGTGACATGCAGAGTGTGTGGTATGGGGGTGCTTGCGCCCTTGGCTGTGCCAAACAGTTGACAGCATGTGTGTGAGTCATGAAGGTGTGCAGGATAGATGGGCCATGGAGAGGTGCTGTGTGTGTCTCTTGATGACCTGCATATGACAGTGCTGTTTGAGCATGTGCATGTACACAGTCAAGCCCAGTGCTAGCCCTACACATGTGTATGTCGGACAGCTGTGGACCGTATATGGTAGAGGAGACAGTTCACCGTCTCCAGCAACAAACATGGAAACCGGCTCTGCCAGGAGTAGCACTGGCACCACCATGCCCGAGGTCAGATGTGGTGCTAGTTCCCGATGGTGACTGCTGTATGCTGGGGCTGTGTCCCCCATGGGACCACCCAGGACCATGTGCCCATGGCCTGCCATTTCATGGTGTGGACAGCACACATTCCTCTGTAGCACAGAAGGCACTGTCACTATGGGAGTGTGACTGTGCATGGCCACATGGACTCTCAGCAGATGGTGTTGCTGACTTGCGTCCACATGTCTGATGCCCAACTCCAACCAGATGTTCCAGCACAATGTGTGGTCCAAGACAGGCATTGTCTCAGCCCACTGTCTGTCCACTGCATCAGTGAACCAATCCAGGATGTCCCCAATGTGGTGGAGGCAGTCACGGATGTCAGACTGTGCTGCATCCATAACCCTAAGCAATTGTCTGGTGTTGCATTCAGAATGTGCCTGTGCCTCCATGACAGCCTGAAATGTGTGCCAAGTGATCCATGATGTGACACCTGCAACACGTGGTGGATGGACATCAGTCCTCCTACAAACACCCCTATCATTCCATGTGTGTGGGACCTCACCAGCTCTCTGGTTATGGCCAGTGTCTACACTCACTGATGCCATAGTTGCCACATTGTTCTGTTCAATGTCACCACCCTCTGACTGTCCAGTATCCGTGGCCTTTGGGGAATGGGTATGTGTGGGCATATGGACTGTGTGTGGTGATAATGGGGGCAGAAGAGGGATGTCAACCTCTGGGGCAGATTCAGTCCCTGACAACCCCACCTATGACTCACTATGACCACCATCATCGTCAGAGTCTGATGAGAAACTGACATCAGGTTGTGAGCTGGACAGACTCCAGCCCCCCATTCACCTGTGAGAAGCAAGACAACAGCAGAACATTACTACCTGCACTATTATATATGGTAATCCACATCCAAATGGAGAGATGAAAGGTCAGCAAGCAAAGTAGAGTAGTAGAAGTGCTGAAATTGAATTCATCCTCAAGTCTTGGTGAGTACCTTCACGAGGTGGACCCTGTTTTCACAAAATCTCACCAAAGTGACACTGATATATAGATTGCATTTATATAGCATATATCATGGACAAAAGTAGGTCAAAACCTAAAAAAGATAGCTGGGTGCACAAGACCCAGGATAAAAACGTGCCCAATCCTGGTGCACTGGTGCCAGGACTGTAAAAGATGACAGTGTAAAATCCTCAAAATACGGAAACATTCCTACAATGGAGCTAGGCCAGGGCCAGGGGAGGATGGCACCCCCTGTTGTAGGAGGAAGTAGCAGTCCACAAAAATCACAAAACTGATAGGCCAAAGAACAGCCATAAAGAAGATAAAGTGGAATATTGAGGATGAGAAAGAAATGATGTATTGTTACTATTATGCAAAAAGCCCATAAGTTCCAGACACAAGATATACAAAATGATTAAGACAGAGAAATTAGAGGAAAGAAAAATACTTCAGCAAGAAAAACTGTCAGAAGCTTCAAATGAAAATGTGTGTTCATTAATACACCAGATTTCTGAGAAACAGTATATGGATCAAGAAATCTTGATCTGCTTGAAAAAAGAAGCATCTGAGGAAGTGCAAAAATATAAACAAGATATAAGTATAAAAAAGAAATATGGACATGGGAAAGAAAGAGAGATTTGATATGGTGCAATATTTATGCAAAGGAGAAAGCTAAATTAATCAATGTAAAGAAGGCAGCCCCAAAGATACTTGAACAGAAATACAGGCAAAGGCATCCAGATATGGAAAATTTCACAATAAAAAAATAATGTCACAAAGATGGAATATAGAAAAGAAGATCAGTAAAGTAGAAGTTAAAAAAATAGAAGTTGAATTTGTAAAGTGCTTGCGAAGTGAAGGATTTGATGTAGAATATCTTTATTTTATTTTATTTTATTTTATTTTACATTTGTTGACCGGGCTAGTCCAACTGGATTTGAGTCCATTTTCAGTAGAGGCCCAGGGAGAAAAGCTCCAAATACATACATTGATAAACAGAATTACAACTTTAGTTTGTGAACATTTGCAATAGCAATTTCTTACAGATGGAGCAATTTGGACTTAAATACATACTAATGGAATACAAATTGAGCAGAAAAGCAGAAAACTAAGTTATAGAATAAAATTAGTAAGCAGAAAAAATGGAAGTACTAGAAGCAAATGGAATGTTAGTCAGGGTTTGTGCAGGGGCAGAGCCAGCAGGTACTAAGGTAAGTTTTGAGCTGGGTTTTGAAGCAGTGATGAGAGGAGATGGCAGAGAGATGGTCAGGAAGAGACTTCCAGGCTTTTCCTATAGTGTTTGAGAACAAGGAGTTACCTGCCAAGTTGTTGGATTTACAAGTTGCTATAAGAAGTTTGTTAGAAGAACGTAGACATTTGAGGTTGCAGTAAGGAGTTATAAGGGAAGTGATTACAGAGGTGTGAGTAGGTTTGTACAGGATTTTTTGGGCTAAGGAGAGTTGGTGAAATAAGATCATATTTGGCAACCCAAGATAATTTCTTTAAGCTTATGCAATGGTGAGTTCTAAAAGTAGAGCCAGAGGCAAATCTGGCGATACTGTTGTAGGCAGCAGACAGTTTGTTGAGGTTAATTTTAGACAGGTAAGTGTAAACAGGAGAGGTGTAAAGGAGGGTTGAAACTAGGTGGGAATGGGCAATGGAAGTTCTGGCAAGTGGAGTAAGGAATAGTTTAATCCTATAAAGGGAGCCTAGTTTTCTGTTAACTAATTTTATAGTGTTGTTTATGTGAGAGTCAAAGGATAGGTTGTTGTCTATCTCTACTCCAAGGAGCCTGGTAGAAGTGTCTGTTGATATGCTGGTGCCATTATTAGACAAGACAGAGAAGTTGAGAGGAGAGGATTTTCGGGTGGGGGAGAAAAGTAACAATTTGTTTTTTTTGGGGGGGGGTGTTTAAGATTAGACATAATTTTAGGAACCATGCTTCAACGGTTTGGAAAGTCTGCTGGGTGATAAAGTGCAGTTCAGAGGGGGATGAAGCAGAAAAAAATCAAAGTAGAATCATCAGCATATTGTATACAAGTTGCAAAGGGAATACTGGTTTGCAGATCATTAATAAAAATAGAAAACAGAAGCGGGCCAAGAATAGAGCCTTGGGGAACTCTGAGGGTAATGGGGAGGTGGTTGGATAAGTTATTGTGCCAGAGCACTGTCTGTTGTCTGTTATGAAGATAAGAGTGGAACCACTTTATGGCACAAGAGTCTAGTGCTAATGTTTTCAGTAAATTTATTAGTATCTGGTGATTGATCATATTGAAGGCTTTGGATAGGTCAATGAAGAGAGCAGAGGTAAGGATATTATTATTCAGATTTTTGTTGATGCAGTCAGTGAAGGAAAGGAGGGCAGAAGTGGTGCTGTGGAAGGGTCTGAAGCCATGCTGACAGTTGGATAGGAGGTTGTTATTTAACAGGTGATTAAGTAGCTGTTTTTGGAAGCATTTTTGCAGGATTTTAGCAAGGGGGGAGAGAAGGGCTATGGGTCAGTAATTAGAAAGTTCTACTGAGTTTCCACCTTTATGTAGGGGAATAATATGTGAGATTTTCCAGACTGAAGGAATGTAGCCTTCGACAATAGTTCTGTTAATCAGGATGGAAATAGGATAGGCTAATGGTTTGGCTGCAATTTTTAGATACTGGGGTGGTAGAAGGTCAGCAGATGGAGAGGAGGCTTTAAGTTTGTGGAGAAGAGAACAAACAAGGGATGTGGGTACTGATTGCAGTTGAAATGAGGAATAGAAATGATAGGGGAGGTGGGCTGAGATGATATATTGGGGGATAGTTGGTTAGATAGAGACTGGACAGATTCAGTGAAGAATGTATTAAAGGCATCAGCAGTTTGTTTTGGGTTGTTCTGGGAAGAACCTAAGGGGTATGGGGTGTCGAAGTGGCCAGGCTTTAAGAGTCTATTTATTCCTGCCCAAAACTTTTGTGGATTTTGTTGGTTAGTTTGTTGTAAATGGCAGTAGTAATTTCTTTTGTCTAGAAGTACGGCTTTTTTTGTAATGTTTCTTATTTGTCTAAATTTAAGTTGGTCGCTGGGATCTTTTTCAGAATAATTTTATGCCAAATATCTTTTGAAAGCCAATGGGCTTGTTTTGAGTGAATTCTGACAGATCTTATAGGAGCATGGGAGTCTAGTATAGATAAGAACTTTGAGTTGAAGTAAGCTACAGCGTCATCTAGTGGCAGGAGTTTAAGAGGAGACCAATTTGTAGCTCTTAGTTCAGCTAGGAATGATTCAGGGTTAAAGTTTCTATTGTTCTGACCATTTTATATTTAGCAAGTTTAGGGGTAGGAGTTTTATGTCTAATTAAGTAGGTGAGGGCATGGTCACTTAAGTCATCAGGTAGTGTTCCTACTGTATAAATTTGGTGGTGACTATTTATCAGAATCCAATCCAGTGTACTTTCTTTGTTATTAGATTTGTTAGTTCTGGTTGAAGTGTGAATGGTTTGTGGAAAGCCATGGAGATTTAAGAGGGAGGGGGGACTCCTTAGGAGCAGGTTTTCCAGTCTATATTGACATCACCCAGTACTATGTTTTCTTGTGGGAAATTAATAGAGAGCCAACTAAGGATTTCTTCGAAGGTATTATTATTTCCAGGTGGAAGGTAGGTGCATATAATATATATGGATTTGTGGGTATTAAGGTGTAATTTAGAGATCAGATTTCAGAGTTACTAACAGAGGGAAGTTTCATGAATAACAGTAATTTGCATACCTATTTTATAGAGAATTGCTAAATCACCACCCTTTTTGGCTTTACGGTCTAGCCTTAAGATGTTGTAGCCCAGGGGACTTATTTCTCTGTCTTGGATTGTTGGTTTGAGCCAAGTTTCAGATAGGCAAAGGATGTTGAATGAGTGTACATCAAGCATTGCATGGAGCTGGACAATTTTATTATTAATGCTGCGGATGTTAAGGTGAGCTATAGAGAGAGAGTTTGGGGGTTTGGAGGGAAAGTTAGAGCATAAGGGTGGAGAATAAAGGGGGTTTATAGTAGCAGTGTTATTTGGGCCAGGATTGGGATGAATGTCACCTGCTAGAAGGGAGAGAAGTAATCTTATTTTGGTGTCAGAGGGTTTGGAGTAGATGTATAATGATTTTCTGTATGCCGGTTTGTGTAGGTAATGTGGAACTTTCTATGAAATTTTGCAAGAAGGTAGCTAGGAGAAGAAATGTTGTTTGAGAATGGTTGGAATGTGTTTTGGGAAAGTGGGCTAGTATGTTGAGTGAAAGAGTGTGGTACTTTGAGTCTAAGTAGTTCATATGAGGTTAGAAGGTATGATAGCATAAGGAAAGGAAGAAGTGAGACAAGGAGGATATGTTTTAAATTATTAGAGTTTAGATGTGGAGGCATAGTGAAAGGAATGTATATGAAGGAAATGTGGGAATTAGAAATGAAAAGAAAAAGCAGAGCAGAAGTGAAGGAATAAATAGAGTATGTGTTACTGAAAACTTGTAACCAAAAAAGATATGCCAACAAAAAACAATTACGTCCCGGCACTATTAAGGCTGTCCTTTGTATCCCACTTTCTCCTACTAGACCTCCGTTGTAATTGCCAGCATAGAACGAATAAGAGTATGCAAAAAACTAATTCTTTAATAGGAATAAACAAAACAAACGTAAAAGAACCTCAGATTTAGCGCTTTCATCTCCTGGAACGGAGACTTCTTCAGAAGAAGTCTCCGTTCCAGGAGATGAAAGCGCTAAATCTGAGGGTCTTTTACGTTTGTTTTGTTTATTCCTATTAAAGAATTAGTTTTTTGCATACTCCGTTTATTCGTGGTTCTATGCTGGCAATTACAACGGAGGTCTAGTAGGAGAAAGTGGGATACAAAGGACAGCCTTAATAGTGCCGGGACGTAATTGTTTTTTGTAGAGTATGTGTTACAGTAGACAAGGATAAGTATTGGATGAGCAAGAGGGTGGAGTAATATGTGATTGGTGTGCTGAAAGGGGGGGAGTGGTTAGAGAAGTATAAGGTTAGGGCCCCTGGGGTGGGTGAGAATTGGGGGTAGGGTAGGGGAGTGGAGTGAGCCCACACAGCGAACGGAGTGGGTTAGAGCAAGTAAAGGATGAGAATCTAAGAGACAATCAGTAAGCAACCGATCATAGAGGAGCATTAGACAGTTCCAGGTGAGTGGGTAGTACTACTACAATATTTTGTTTACAGGGGATAGAGGGTGAGGTGAAAGGGGAGACTGGGTGATAGAGGGGTAAGTACAAGAACAGTCAGATGTAGGAACAAGGAGTGTAAAAAGAGAAGAAAGAAATTAAGCAGTAATGAGGGGTTGAATATTGGAGAAGGGGAAAAAGGGAATATAACACGAGCAAGTAAAGGGTGCCAGCTAGTGAACAAAGGTAGAATTAGAGTCAGCTGGTAAAGTAGAAAGGTAAGAAAAAGGGTAAATTAGTGTTTAGTAACAACGGAGCAGCAAAGTTAATTTAAAGTGGGAGAGCAATGTCTGGCTGCTGGATACCTGGCTCGGGAGAGAGCCTTTTAAAGATACACTAGAAAAAGTTGATAAAAAATAGTTCAAAACACAGTGTGGTTGGCGGGTCGGGTACTTCCCTGAATCCTTTAGAAGGAGGGACTTAGAGAATATGACGAAAACATCCTCAGAAAGCAGCACAGATGGCAGGATTTATTAGATGGGGGTCCTTATTGACCAGGCAGGTAGGTTCTTAGTATTTAATGAAGGAAGGAGGTTGAGAGATATGTGGGTTAGAGAGAGAAAAATAACAATTAAGTGAAAGGTCAGCAGAGTTTCAGTATAAAGCTAAATACAGTTAAGGTAAGAACACAGAATAAACCAAGGTAAAAAGCACTTAACACAAGTACTAACACAAGCACTTACTCAAAGGTAACATTGTACACCATAATACTACAGTAGCTAAGGCTAAACGTAGATGCAGGTTCAGGTTATATGTTAGGAACTTCTACATAAACTAAGAAGAAACATAATCTAATTATGCATGAAGAGACAGGTAAAGGTACAATACAAAACATTACAAATCATTGCAATTTGCAAGTACAGTATATACTCATAAAGTGCAGTTCTAAAAGACTGCTAGGCAGGAGTATCTAGAATAATGCAGTAGATAACAGAAATCAGTAAAATGCAAGTGAGTCTAAAATTAAAAAATAAATATAGACCTGAAGCAATCACAAGAAACAGCTATCCCGCCAAACAATTTAAATTCTAATGGCAAAGGGGAAATAAACAATTAAACCCTGAGCATCGGATGTTGTCCATCCGCCAATTCTCAGCACTTCAGACAAACCAAATAAAGCAGTCTATATCCTTGTCGCATGGGTACTGATAAACAGAAGTATAAGGTCCTAGCCAGTATGAATTAGAGTGGAGGCTTTCTGCACTGTCAATACTCGGAGAAAACTTCCTCCTATATGCGCTAAGTGTAAGTGCTTAGACTTTCTGCACTGTCAATACTCAGAGAAAAACTTCCTCCTATATGCGCTAAGTGTAAGCGCTTAGGCTTTCTGCACTGTCAATACTCAGAGAAAAACTTCCTCCTATATGCGCTAAGTGTAAGCGCATTAATGGATTAAGGGTTATTTACGGAGAAGCGGAGTTAAAGAAAGCACTTCTGCATGGGGAAGGGCAAATCAGGTAATGAATAACAAAATAAACAAGCACTGTTGGGTGTTCAGCACTTTAATAAACAGCAAAACAGCTGATCACATACCGTCCAACACTTTTACACAGTATGTACTTCCTATGTGGGCGAAATAAGAAATTGTACCAACTTTAAAATACAAAACGAGAAGCTCTAACACAGGTTACATCACAGCAGAATGGAGTGAGTCTCCAAAGCAGGGAGAAACAGGAAGATCAGGAAATATCTGAAGAAGAAATGTGGACATGGGAAAGAAAAAGAGATTTAATATGGTGTAATAGTTATGCAAAGGAGAAAGCAAAACTAACAAATACAAAAAAGCAGCACCAAAGATATTTGAAGAGAAATACAGACAAAGGAATCTGGACATGGAAAATTTTGCACTACAAAAAATAAGAAGACAAAGAAGAAAAGTAGAAAAGGAGATTAGAAACTGAGGTTATGGAGTATCTGCAAAGTGAAGGATTTAGTGTAGAAAATTTAATTCAGAAAGCACCACAACAGGGTAGAGTAATGGATATCCAAATTAAGGGGAAACCAGTGGAACAGGAAGCAATTGGTCATGTGCCATATGAAGATAATTTGGAGCCTTCCGCACAAAACCAGTATAAACATTCACTTGAAGCTAGACAGCAAGGGAAGGAACAGGAAACTGTGGAAACTCTGATACAGTCAATGTTGAGGAGTGATAGGCAAGCGAGTTCCCATATGATAGAGCAACAGATGGCACAGGATGAAACTGATGAGTCTGTGTCACAGGAAGGTGCTACATAACCTTCTATAGAATGCCTGCAGGAATTGGAAAACAAGGGATGTGTCCTCAGTTTGGAAGAAAATGAGCTAAGAGAAGAATTGCTTGATTTAATAGTCATGGACAGATATGTCAAGATCAATGAAAGAAACAGACTGCAGCTGGTTAATAACACCCAAAAAGTCAGAAGTCTGATAAAACAAATGAACACAGTAACTATGACTGTTCATAGAGATCCATGTGATATAACAGAAGTAAACAGGATATATTACTGTGCAGTTAAATTAATAACTGATAAAGTTCTACCACAAGAACACAGGGTAGTGACGGAAAGGAAGGGGAGAAATTGAATATCATCATGGAAATATCGAATAAAGAAAATTATAAAGCAATTAAGACAAGAAGTGTCACTGTTAGAAGACTATAGAAGAGGGAACAGATCAACAAAAATACTAAGAAAGATAGATGTGATAAAAGCAAGGCGCAATACTAGAACAGACCAGGATTTATAATGCACTATCACAAATAACAAACTAAAATTTTCAGCACAGGTGGAAAAACTTAGAAGATATGAAGATAAATATAAAGGAAAAGTGCAAAATAAGCATTTTATTGAAGAACCAAAAAGGTTTTATAGAGAACTGGGAAATAAAGTAAAAGGAATTGAGAGACCTCCAAAAAAGAAGAAATAGATACATTTTGGAGAAGTATCTATGAAGATCCTGTGAAACATAACAAAGATGTTAAATGGATAGAAGAAGTAAAAGAAAAAATAAGAAGTTTAAAGGTACTGGATATGAAATGGGATGAAGTAACAGCTAGAGAGACCAAAACAAAGTTAAGAAATTCTCTAACTGGAAAACCCCAGGCCCAGATGCAGTAGATAACTTCTGGTTAAAAGTATTAACATCTTTGCACGAAGATTTAGCCATGAGTAAGAACTATTTATATGAGCACCAAGAACAGACACCAACCTGGATAACAACAGGAAAAACAATGCTCCTACTTAAGAGTGAACCTGCAAGCTACCCTAAAAATTATAGACCAATAACTTGCCTTCCGACGACGTATAAACTATACACGGGAATTGATGCCAACAGATTTTACAGTCATTTAGATGAAAACTCAATTATGGCAGTAGAACAAAAGGGCAATAAAAGAAAGTCATATGGAACAAAGGATCATTTGTTGTTAAATAAAGTCATAGTGGAGAACTGTAAAAAGGGGAAAAATCTAAGTATGGCATGGAGTAACTACAATAAAGCATTTGATAGTATCCCTCATTCACTGATAAAAGAGTGCTTATAAATGTATAAGATACACCCCACACTGAACAATTACATTACTGTGACCATGAGCAGTGGCAGACCACTTTGCAATTAAGCCATGATAAAGAACAAATTTTTATCCCAGGGATAAAGATTCAAAGGGTGTTATTCCAGGGTGACTCTCTGTCACCGTTACTATTCTCCCTTGCCCTTAATCCATTAAGCTGTTTACTGAACAGCTTAGGCCATGGCTATAATCTGGCTCCTAGAAAACAACAAAGTGTAAAGACTTCTCACCTTCTCTTTGTCAATGATTTAAAACTGTACAGCTCATCAGATGAGAAACTGAAAGCACAGCTGCAAGTTGTCAAAACTTTTTCAGATGATATAAGAATGTCATTTGGTCTTGATAAATGTGCAAAAGCAACCTTTAAAGCTGGAAAGGTGCAACACCAGGAAAACATCAGTTTGGCACAAGAATGTGATATAAAAGAACTTGAGCAAGAAGGAGCGTATAAATATTTGGGAACTGATGAAGGATCAACAACAAAACATGAACAAATGTGAATAATACTTAGTAAGGAATATTTCAGAAGACTTAAATTAATCCTGAAAACAGCACTGACATCTAGGAAATAAATCCAAGCTATAAACCAATTTGCTCTTCTTGTCTTAACTTACAGTTTTGGAGTGATTGACTGGCTCCAAAACATGTTGGATACATTAGATAGGAAAACAAGAAGGATGCTTCATGCTCACCAAGTGATTTATAAAAATCACTGCATACCAAGATTATATATTCCCTGTTCCGAAGGAGGGATGGGCCTTCTTGAAATGGATTATATGTACAGATCTACAATTGTGGAACTCCACACATATCTGCTGACCTCACAAGATCCAAACACAGTGAAAGTTTTGAAACATGAGGAGAATACATCTAAGATGACTTCTCTGCTCAATATAGCAGAAAAATATCGACGTCAAGCAGGAATGGAAATCAAACCAGAAGTAGATAAAAATCAGGCAGCAACTGAATGTGCCAAAAAAAAAACAAAAGAAAGACTATAAGGTGAACGATCAGATGAGAAGGCAAGAAATATGGAAAAGGCATAAATATAGTTGCACGTATAGAAAACTTCTGGAAGAAGCTCATGTTTCATCAGGAACGAACACAGGAATGGTTAAGGAGAGGTGAATTCAAACCAAGAGATGAAAGGTTAATATTGGCGGCCCAAGATAGTGGGTTGCATACACGTTGGTTTATAAAGTCCATTGAACATGTGGGAGAAAAAGACAAATGTAGGTTTTGTAAAACCGAATTGGAAACAGTTGCACATCTCTTTGCTGGTTGCGACATACTAGTGGCAGAAGGACTGTATACCAAAAGGCAAAATAATGTGGCAAAACTGTTGCACTGGGGATTGTGCAAACATTATGGTATTGAAGTGGCCGAAAAACACTGGAAACATAGGCCACAAAGCATCATAGAAAATGAGGAAGTCTATATCACTTGGGATCATCCATTACCAACAGTTCAAAAGACAGATGCTAGAAAAACAGATATAGTAGTCCAAGAAAAGAAGACAAGAGTAGCATTGATCATTGAAATTGCCACACCCACTGACTACAGTGTCTTGCGTACAGAGAGAGACACAAAGTCATAAAATATCAGGATCTGCAAGCAGAAACAAGAGCAAGAGCAATGTGGATGAAAGATACCCAGACAGTCCCAATAGTAGTAGGAGCAACGGGTCTTATAAAAATTAATTTACAATCATATTTAGGTATGTTACTCCATATGAACTGCAGAATGAGTCATTACTGGGCACATTGCAGGTGCTGCGAAGAGCACTACTAGCTGACATCAAAGATTGAAACAATACTAATTTCATGAACTTTAATCATACTTTGACTTAGGAATGGGGTCCATTCCCTTCATGGTATTAGAAACTCAAAAGACTTGGAGAAATTAAAAAAAACTCATACAGATGAGGATCCACAACTGCATTACCAGTCCCACATCTTCTCATCTCCACTGCCATGCACAACAGATAACCTCACAACAACATACACAGACAAGTTAAGCTCTTTATAACAAGCATTTCAGCTACATCCAGTTAAAGTTGCCAGTACAATATACCTGTAACAATATGACACTATACGTGATAGAACTACACATAAAACCCAGTACACCTATCTTGAGAATGATATGCCACTACTAGTGTCACTGACTCAGGTATGTATCATCTCCCTTTTGTGTTTGAACAGGCATCTTGGAGTAATTGCCTCATGTATACCAGGCTCCATAGTCGTTCATAAGTATAAGTGCAAATGTGTTGATGGTCGTTCAGATACACACCTGTGATTACCCAGACTATGAACTGTAGTGAACTGTTCCAGAATGGAACATACAAATATACTACTCTGGCTAAACACAACATTTGTACATAGGGCAATATGGCAGCCCTTAACTTTCATAGGGTATATATGATCCATAATAAAACAGTATCACACTTACCAGATACAGGACCATGGACTTAGGCAACACCTGACAGACATATGAAAAGATGAGGGAAAGGTATTGTCAGCACCACCAAATGTTGCAAGCACTATAAGGTAATATCTGCATATAAGCACATGTACAGTAGCTTATGTGATTCTGGCTGTATTCCTGACATTCTGAGCATGTGTGCACAACTGAATGTAAACCCCAACCCCCCCCCTCTTAATGCAGAAAGACCTGACATCAATGTACAGGTATGTACAGTCTGCCACAATGACTGATACAGTATTACACTGGTGAACAGAGTAAGCTTACCTGGACACACCTCTGCTATGGACACTGTGGCACCCACCTCCACAATGTATGGTGTGATGAATGCCTTGGAGTTGTTGTGTGTTCCTAGGTTCACCAGAAATTCCTCTGTGGCCGAGAGTGGTTGTTCTATTGCAGGCCCTCCACCGGTGGCAGCACAATCCCTGGCAACATCAGCTGCCCTTTGTCATGCAGCATTCACCATGTCTGTGGCCCGGTGTTGGATCTGCTCATAGGTCCTGTCCTGTTGGTCAATCTTATTGACATTCCACACAAGGTCTGCCCAAAATGCTAACGCTGTTCACGATTATGCCTACCGATAGACAACAAAATCTGATCGTGCTGCCTCAGTCATTCCACTATTATGCCATTCTCTGCATCTAAGAATGGGGCATGTCTTCTGCGGTACATGGCTCCTGAAAGACAACAAAAGGGGAACACATTAAAGGACCAGATACATGGACGTCCACTATGTACAGATCCAGCATGCCCATAATGGCCTGCACTATCCACTGCTCATTCACATGTCATATCCAATAGTCTGGCAAGACAGACATCTGAGTTTCAGACATCATATCCTTCAGAACACAGTCATGCTACTGTAATATCTGTTATTCTATTCACTTTCTTACTTTGTATGAGCAATATTTAAACAACAGCTAAGTTTGGGCCTTTGTCCCCCCATTAATTACGGCTTTGTCCTGATTTCTTGCTGTAAGAGGTTGACAGGTATATTAGGCATAGCTCTCAACCCAAACAGGGACAAATGTCAACAGAATCAGGGACTTAGAATACATCAGGGACATTCAGGGACACTTTTAAAATGTCAGAACTATTTTTGTGAGACACTGACAGAATGAGAGAAGGTGAATTACAGCACATCGTTTGACGTTACAGGGGTGAACACCCTTACTTATTGCCACTATGTATTACATGTAATTCACTATCTTTCCTACAACAGCCAACCATTGTAGGAGGGATTAACAGGAACAGAGCTAAAATGTGAGTGAAAATCGGGGACAGTTGAGAGGCATGCATGTAGGTGTAGGACAGCAGAGTATCAATGGCATGTCATCACCATAGATCTAAGACAGGCTTACTGCTGTAATCCCTATTCCCCATACCTCCATCTGCACCCTGTTATAATGACAAATCTATTACATACCTGGTGGAGTGCAGTACTCCTTTGTTGAAATTTGCTTCCGGTCATCTTTTAAAAATACGCTCTCTGTGTGAGTTAAGTCTCATACAGACCTGTTCGCCATTATCAGCTGCTTACCTTTTTAAGGTATCACTCATTAGCAGGTAAGTGCCTCTGCACCAATCTGTGGCTCAGATTTGATAATTGCAGCCAAAACAGCTGAACTGCACTATCATTAGCCAATGACATGCCACCACAGTGCAATATATACAGCCTTCATGTAGACCTGGGCCCCTTTCTTAGTTGTTAAGATAGACATTACTGAGGTGTGGAGATTACAGCATCCCAGAGGGTAGGTACCATAACTGTCACCTGTAGAGATTTATGCAGTATGTCCACGGTTTCACTTCATATATGTGGTCAGTGTCCCATGATATTGTGGTCATCTAGCAGTTCACTGGCACACATTTTAGGTTGAGGTCTGTAATTAAAGACACACATTTGAGTGTCAGACTTCACACTGATCAGAATATGCATGCTAATGCAATAGCTATTATTCTCTCAACTTACTATCTTTGTAAGAGCAAACTGTTATACATGTCCCTATCTCTGGGCCTTTGTCCCTCCAATTAAGCATGGCTGTGTCCAGATTCCTTGTTCTAAAGGATTGGGAGGTATGGTAGGTCTGTAGCAGCTATCTTTACATACATCTGTGTGTGCTACAGGCTGCAGCTGCTGCTGCAGCCTAGAACACATAGGGGTGAGTGTCAACACTTTGGAGGACAACAAGCTGTATGTGAAACTGTGGCAGCTATTTATGCCCTGTCATTATGGCAGAGCCAGAGTAAGGTACCCTTCACTGTCCAATACAGGCCTGTGATTAAGGCATGTCTGTTATGCAATAATGCCAATAACAGAGTAGTAGGCGACATATTGTTAGGCTATACGTATATGTGCAGTGTGTCCCTACCTGCAGGCATTTGACTTGCAAAACTTGGCAGCAGTTCATTAATTATCAATAACCTATGTGGATAAAGAATGCATGACTCAGTCATTACTTGCTATCTTCACAATAATGTAATTGAACTGCAACACAAAACTCGATTTGAACCCAAGACTGTGTGTGGCAAAATGTACTGCATGCAAGGCATTTAACAGACTGAGCTAATGAGTCACTGCTACAGCAGGTGTATTTGCAAGGTATATGTGCAGACATAGAGACTGTGACACACATTGTCTGCATCCATCAGTATGTGCATGGCTTTCTATGGCTGTACTTCTGCACCAGGGTCCCAGCTGAACATGTACTTTGCCATTGATGCCTTAGCTAATAATCTCCTCTCCAAAACCCAACATGGTTTCAGGCCATATCACAGCACTACCTCTGCTCTTCTCTCCTTCACCAACACTATACTTCATCACAAAAACAATGGCCTCTTCTCTACTGCCATATTTCAAGATCTCTCAAAGGCCTTTGACATAGTATCGCATGAGCTACTACTCTCTACTCTCCCCAACCTCTCCTTCGCACAACCAGCCTGCAACTGGTTCCACAGCTATCTACATGGATGCCAGCAATCAGTAATCTGGGACAATAACACATCACCTCATCTCCCAGTTACTCTCAGAGTTCCCCAAGGGTCTATACTTGGCCCTCTGCATTTCTCACTTTTCACTAACAACCTACATATTGCCACCACACAAGCATCTGTTATACAGTATGCAGATAACTACTCTCATCTGCTCTGCCCCCACTCTACCAGAGCTACAACAAATCACACAGAAATCATTCTCTTCTGTAGAAAGCTGGCTATCCAATGCTCAGCTCCTACTCAACCCAAGTAAGACAAAACTTCTCCTGTTCCAACCTTCCAAAGCCACCCAAAACAACCCCCACTAAAACATTCTTGCCAAAGACAATACCATCATCTCTTCATCAGAACACACAAAATTACTTGGTGTGGAAATAGACAACAAACTTAGATGTGACACCCACATATCTCTCACAATAAAAAAAGCTCACAAGAAACTTGGTGCATTATATCGAAGCCACCAATTCCTAACCAAGGCAGCTAGAATCTCCATAGCCAATTCCCAGCTAATCTCCACCCTACTCTATGCATCCCCGATACTTACTAACCTTAGACAGACAGAACTACACAATCTGGATGCTTGTTACAACAAAATTGCTAAATTTGCCACTGGAACTTCCTACCACAGCCATCATTGTATCTCCCTTAAAGAACTAAACTTGCTAGAACTCCCACAGCTCCTTCACTTTAATCAATTCACCCACGCTCATAAACTTATTAACCACCCCTTAACATCCCTTCCCTTCAAACCCTTCTCCAACCCTATCACCCCAATAGGCCCCTAAGATCAAGCAACAAAAATCAACTCAATGTTATCAAACCCAAAAACTCAGCAGGAGAAGCCATATTTTCATGTACCATATCTAAACTTTGGAACAATCTTCCATCTTCTATAACTACCTTCCAGCAGCCTTTTCAAGACTGCACTCAAATTCCACTTACATTTGCACTGGCTTTGTTCTTGTTCTAATCCAGACTAACACCCCCACCCTTACCCCCCACCTAGGCTCTTAACCCAACTATACTACCGCCACTACTAACCACAGTCAGAAATAGCTAGTTGTCTTTACATACTTTAATATCTTGTCTGACAACTTTGTTACTAATATTATAAATAACAAGAAACTATCTTAACTTGCAACATTTTCTGTATATACTGTTGATAATCAATATCTTGTTATTGTATTAAAGCCAACAACCTGTAATGGTGTTTACTATTGCTGCAACTTTGTATCTCTATTTATCATGTACACGATGTGGAGCTTTTCTCCCCAGGCATCCACTGAAAATGGACCTGCATCCGGTCGGAGTTTCCCGGTAAACAAATGTAAATAAATAAATAAATAAATAAAATAGCAGGTGTGTTTCTACATGTTGCTGATAAAAGGGCACATTTACCTGCTATCACAGGCCTCACTTGCATCCATTACTATGTCTTTGGTTGTCTAACGGTATATTATTGCAGCAGAGTCCAAGGTACACTCCCACTTTTCCAATTAGTTTTTATTCCAGTTTGCATGGTGTGGCGTGGTGTGCAGCTCCGCTGAGACATGTCTAATGACTGTAAGTGGCAATCACTATGTTTTATAGGTTCATAGGTAGGTAGTAGGCTATTGTCCCTGGTGTCTATATAAGCCTAGCTAAAAACGTTCCCTGGCTTTCGCAACCCAAGAAAGTTATTTTCCTGCACCCCTGTGTTACAGAGCCACAGAAGTGATCCCTGGGATGAATTTCCTATTTCCCATCCAATTGTCGAGATTTTTCTTAAAGAGGGCTAAGGAGGAACTTTGCTTGACATGAATGGGTAGTCTGTTCCTGAACATGGGAAGTCACTGGGACAGGAATCTCTCTCTCCAACATGTTCTGTTTATTGTGGTGGCAAGATTTAGGTACCTGGAGCATGTGGCTCAGAGGGATTGGGGTTTCTTTAAGTGTAGCATGTCCAACGGATCTGTGTTTGACATGGCTTTGTATGTTAGGCAGGCATCACCTCTGAGTAGGCGATAAGCGACAGAGTAGAGCTGGAGTTTTTTGAGATGGTCTGCATATGGCATCTGTTTGAGGCCAGTAATCCTCTTAGTGAGATAGTTCTGTGGCCTTTCTAGTTGTTGTAGATGTCTTGTGAGATACTCTATAATGGGTTTGATGAGGGATGAGTAAAGAGGAACAATGACCTCTTTTTTCTGGAGGTGTACACCTTTGTGATGAGGTGTGCCATATAGAAGGATTTCCTGACTACTGTGGTGATGTGATTATCAAAGGAGAGACTACTTTCCACCTGTATCCCAAGGTCTCTTATCATACTTTCAGTGTTTAGTAGGCTACCGCCTATGTGGTAGTTCATGGGTACAGTGTTTTTCCCAAAGGGGATGACAATGCATTTCTTGGCATTAAGCTTGAGGCCATGACTTTGACACCACGCATCCGTCTCAGTGAGGCCCCTTTGTAGAATGTCCACATCATTAGGTGATTCTATTATGGCACCTAGTTTGTAGTCATCTGTGAACTTTGTTAGCCAAAGACCTGCTGTATTAGCCTGGACTTCTGAGAAGTAGATGCCAAACAGGAGAGGACCCAGGACTGAGCCCTGTGGTACTCTAATTGTTACTGGCCTGAAGTTGGATTTGGAGTCAGCTACTTTCACTGTGTGGGTTCTGTCAGTGAGCCAGTTGGCCACCCATCTTGTAACATAGGGATTTAGGCCCAGTCTAGTGAGTTTATCTATAATTCCAGAGTGGGGGATGGTGTTGAAAGCTTTGGCGAGGTCAAGATAGTCTGTGTGCACCCCCATATCCTCAACCACGGCTCTGGTGACTGCTTCAAAGAAGTCAATCAGGTTTAGGAGACATGACCTACATTTTACAAACCCAAACCGAATGGGGTCCAGAGTTTGGAGGTTACCTATGTCCTTGTTTATAATCTCCATTATGATATGTTCCATGGCCTTGCAGACCAGGCTCGTCAGGCTAATGCGGTGGTAGTTCCCAGGGTCTGTGGTGGTGCCCCCTTTGTGGAGTGGGATAACTGTCCATTCAGTAGGCATAAAGCCTGAAGTGAGGCTATGATTGAACATGGTACTTAGGTGAGGTGCCAGTTCATTCTGTAGTTCGTGCAGAACGCAGCCTGGGATGTTGTCAGGTCCCATGGGTGCTGTGTTCTTGGCTTTGGAGAGTGCGGTCTTTACTTGTGCAGTCATGATTACAGGGGCTTTGCATTCTTCTGGTATAGTGATGGGCCATTTGTGGGGTGAGGGGGGGGTGAAGTTTGCACTGAACCTATCTGCCAGGATGTTGGCAATATCAGTTGGTTCTGTATATCTAGTGCCATTGTGCTGTAGATCAGAGCAGATTTGAGTGTCACCATTGAGATTCTTGCCATAGCTGTAGAATGCTTTGTGGTTGTCTTTAGAATCAGTGGTGATTTTATTTTCATAACTAGCTTTGGAGGCTTTTATGAGGAATCTCAGCTTCTTACTGAGGCTGACCAGGGAGTTCCTGCAATTGGGATTTTACTCTTTTTTGCAACAGCTTCTTCCTTCTGTTGTAGAGTTTGTTTATGGCAGTGGACCACCAGACTGTCTTCCTTTTTTTGGAGGATAGTGTTTTGGTTCTGTTGGGGATGGCACAATCCATGCACTCGTGTATGTGCTTATACAGTGCATTTGTATACCATTCAGCAGTTGTACCTCTATTTTCCATCTGTATGGGTGTCGTGAAGACTGCCACTTCTGTCTTAAGAAGCATGAAGTTGGCTTCAGAGAATTTTTTTATGGTGGTTTCCTTAATGGGGGGTGAGGGTGGGATATTGATGTCTAGGGTGATTAGCTTCTGGTCGGATCTGACAAGCGAGGAGTTGACCTCTGCCGTGGAACATTGGTTGCCCATATTGGTAATGACCAGGTCCAGGATATTGCTGGCCCTGGTAGGGGTATGGACAAGCTGATCCAGGGCGTTGGAATTTATGAATTCTAGAAAGCGTTGAGCACATGAGTTAGTACATAAGTAGTTTTCCCAGTTGATGTTGGGGTAGTTGAAATCACCCATTATTAGGGTATTGGGCTGTACCTTAACTTACCCAGTATATCAAGAAATGTGGAGTGGGAATCCTGGGACATGGCGGGGGATCTGTAACAAGCTACAACCTGGATTGCAGTCTTGCCCAGTGTTAGTTACACTTGGATAATTTTGGATGCATTACATTGAGCAACTAGCCTGGAGGTGTGGATATCCTTAATGAATATGGACACACCTCCTCCTTTAGTGTTTTGGCCCAGGTTAGGTGGCCAAAAGGTGTGGTATGAGTTATAGCCTGGTAATGCAGGGCTGCTCTCTGGAGCCTCAAACCATGTCTCCATCACTGCACAGATGTCGATGTTCTCCATTTTAAGGATTGCCTAGAGTGAGTGCATTTTGAGGTTTAGACCCCTAGCATTGAGTAGCATTACCCTCAGATTTTGCTTGCTTATACCTGCTATGGTGGGGAGTTTGTCATTTGAACCTTGCCTAAAAAAGGCACCATAGCGGTGGCAAGAGCCTTAGCCAGTATCTGGAATCCCAGGGGCGACAGGTGCAGGCCATCTCTGGCAAAGCATCGTGGTCTGTCGATTATGTCATCCCAGGCAGACAGACACTGGATCCCCTTAGAATGACACCAGAAGTTGAGCCAGTTGTTGAAGTCAATCATTTTCTCCTTACATTGTGGTATCATTCTGGGCAATGGCAGGATGCTACTCAGGGCTAGGGTCATACCTGCCTGGGCTAAATGATCCAAGAGCTCCTCCATGTCTCTTTTTATTTAGTCCAGGGAGGTACATCTCAGGTCATTCACACCAACATGGACAATGACAGAGTCATATTTGTACTTGTTGTGGAGTGACCTGAGTGCTGATGAAAACACCTGTTTTAATTAAGATCTGTGTGGTGTGGCAGGTTAATGCAGTGTGCTGTACGTGTGATGGGCTTGGGTTCAAAACACTGCAGAGGGGTTTATTTTGTACTTGTGTCTTACAGTGTAATAAACACATCATTAAAGCTCCACTTAATCTGAGCTAAGCAACGTGGTGCAGCGAGCCACACCGTGCAGCTCTTCTCAAATCCGAACTAAAAAAATATAAAGAAAAGAAAAAGGGGATGATAGGAAAGTGGTGAAATGGGAGCACGCAGGGGGAAAAACATAGTGAAAGGCATGTAGGGATGTGCAGGAAGGGTGGAGGAAAGAACCATAGCTATCCATTTCTTGTACAGCAACAGCTGTGCACGTTGACAGATTTTGTAGATGAATTTGGACTCTCAAACCCCAGAGAGAGGGGTGAGGACAACATAACTGCATTGTCAAGCCAATTAGACCAAATTACTTGTGCCCAGTCAACACTTGTGGGAAATGGAGAGCTATGTATGGGGCAATATTTTTTTTTTTTTGGGACAGGTGCCCATTTTTCTTTTATTAGGTGTGAGTGGAATGTTGGAGAAGGGACATAGGTACATGTGGGGAAGTAAGTTGGGTAGGAGGGGATGCATTCGCAAACAGACAAGACAGACAAGACAGCAGGCAGGGGCAGTGTGTGACATATGAGGTGGGTGAACACCTTGGATGGGGAGGGTGTTGTGGAATCCAAGTCGCATGTGCATCCAGATGGCAGAAGCAGTGTGACTCAAATACCCACCCATGGGACTGCTGGCACTGCTCCTTCACTGCCCCGAGAGTGGCTGTGCTGGAGTATGGGCGCCAGGCGAGGCTCCCCCACCAGGTTGGCCAGCATGCTCTCAATCTTGCACAAGTGGTGTTCATAGCTGATATGAACAATCCTAAGCACCATGACCAGCAGTTAATCCTGGGTGACAATGGCCCCTCTGCCACCGCTCCCAGGGGGAGGCTGAGCCCTGTCCCCTCAGGCAGTCCCACCGACACCACAGGTGGTGCAGGGGCAGTGGAGGAGGCACCACCGGTTTGGGTCCCAGACATGCCAGTACCCAGTGCTACAGCCAGTTGAGGCAAGGTAGGCAGATCAGCCAGAACCGACCTACCCTGACATGCTATGATAATGAAGGTATAGCAATAAGTGTAGGTTAGTTGTGAACAAATCATTGTTAGTAATAACAGCATGGCAGAACATTGGAAATAACCTAATTACATATCAATGCATACTATGTGAAACACAACAATAAATAATAGAACAGTCAGTATGTTAACAGCATGCCAGTAACAGTTACAGCATAACACCAAAAATAGATAATTTAACAAGATATCTTAATATGCAATCATTATAATACATAACAATAATAAAAACACATCCGAAAATACAGTTAATGTAACAACATATGTTAATAGTAAACCATAACCAATGAATAACACTAATAAATAAATGAAGATAAGGGGTGGGGAGAGAGAGAAAAACAGTCCATTAGTGACATTGCAAGTTATTTCCCTGACAATAGTACTACTGTCTACTCTACAGGTGTATATTTCCTTTACGTGTACAGTGACTACAAGTCTCCTACAGCTGATGTAGCACAAACATACCTATCAAGCTATTTACATGGGTACACAACTACACAGAACACTAGCACATCAGATAGACATATATAACTACCAAGGTGTTCTGTGGGCTGATTTGGTGATACTTTGCAATACAGGTAATCATTTCCATAGTAATCCTGTGACAGACGGATTACGCAATATTAATTACAGAACATGAAATTGTAACACTTAAGAGACATGTATCTGTACAATACAGACACTAAACAGCTGTCATGCCTTGGTTGGCAGGCATGGGAATAGAACCAAATAACAGTGACTGCAGGGGACATCTGCATAGAATGTATTAATTGACTGCAGCAACTTTTAACAGACATTCCAGACATACAGCCATACTGGGATTATACATTTTATTTCTGACTGAACATTGCTGATGAACACATTCTTGCTAACGATTTTAACAGTCTGTGACATCTAAACACACAATTATCGACTCATAATATGGGCTACTTCATCCATTTATCTGTAGTTCCTATGAAGAGAGAAATTGTGAGCATTATGTGACTGCTACTGTAATACTTACTGCTACATACCAATGGATTCGATCCCCAGACTGTGTGTGGTAAAATGTACTATATACAGGGCATTTAACAAACTGAGCTACTGAGTCACTGCTGATTACTGACTGACTGATATTTTCCTAGAGCTCACCTGGATCCAATATATGACCTGGTAGTATTACTGCTATAGTGTTATACTAGGCTGCAGTGACAGCAGAATGCACATGCATGAAATACATGCATAACACAGATAGTAGGTAAGCTATATTTCAGTATCAACAATGCTGGTGTACACATTTTATTGTTAGTGGTTTGAAATATCTGTGAAGTCAACAAACAATATCAGGTCATAGAGTGGGCTACCTCACCCATATACCTTTATAACCTGATGTCTGTGGATGAAAAAGCATTATGTGACCAATACTGGACTACAGACAGCCTTGAACAGTACCATATGAGTTAAGCAATACATGTTGCAGCCATTAGATTTGCATTCTACAGCTATTACAGTGTTATACTTGACAGCAGCACCTTACCTTAAAGCCTCAATGCATACAGCTGTACTGCAATGATTACAACAAGACAATCCTGATGTACACCATTTTCCTTGGTGTTATTGGTATTGTTTCATGTTTTTATTGAACTACAGTTGGCATTATTCATTTACTGCACCACAGCTCTACTTCCACACTTATTGCACTACAGACTTTATTGGATAAACTTTATTGCAGTTATTGGTACTGTTTCACATTTTTATTGCACTACAGTTGGCATTATTCATCTATTGCACTACAGCACTAATTCCACATTTACTGCACTACAGACTTTACTGTATAAACTTTATTACAGTTATTACTTTACTCTTTCTTGCTTACTTCACTACAGTTATCATAATACATCTGTACTCACCGCACTCACAGCACAATCTGGCCAAGTGCCTGGCATGCGACTTAACATTGAGAGCTCTCTCAGCTGCAGCTGTTGGGAGAGAAGCACACCATTATGCATACCAGTTTTGCAGACATTCAGATTACATATTGGTAAAACTGAGGAAAAAGTATGAACATACTTGTGAGGCATTTCCTGCCCTTGCTTCTTGGACCCAGGTGACCAAGGTTCACCTCTTTCACCTTTTCAGGTTGTCATGGTGGTGAT
Source organism: Protopterus annectens (assembly GCF_019279795.1). NCBI lineage: Eukaryota > Metazoa > Chordata > Ceratodontiformes > Protopteridae > Protopterus > Protopterus annectens. Next base: position 554,097,989 of record NC_056745.1, on the reverse strand, counting down.
GACATTGCTCACCTGTGCGGGGGATACCAGTAACATTGGTGAGTTCTCTGGCCAGCCAGTCCCAGGCCTCCGCCTTGCACTCTGAGCCCTGGAAACAACCCTGCAGCAGCATATCATCATGGTTTTTCATGAGGAGCCCAACCATGACCCTGGACTCCAGAATGCCCTAACGCTGTGCCTAAAAGCACACACCTTCACCAACACTACCAGTCATACCTTCAGTTAATCTAACTCCAATGGATTCTGTTGAATTCCCACCTATTGGGCCTAATATTGGGCAACATTCAAAAAGTGCCGTGTTGCTTAGCAGCGCACAACTTAAGTTCCGCAGAGCTTATCAGCGCACAAACTAGTCAAGCAAAGCTAGGCAGTGCACAAAATTGGCAGCTGTTACCATGTTTATGTGATGCTTAGCTGGTTTAAACTCAGCTGAGCAGACCACAGCAGTGTGCAGCGGGGCCATATTTTAAAACTGTGTGCATAATGTGTATATCAAACATAAATACATGTTTTCCCTTCCATGTATTTGAACCCTGGACCTAGTACACACAAACCCATAACTCTACCCATTTAGTTATATGGTTATTAAGAAATCTGGTATACCTTCACATATACCACTAAGCTACCTGTTAGCAGTACTGAGCACTGTGCCACCCCATACAAACATGCTTAAACACACTTAAACATACTGCTAAATAAATAATTACATCCAGTTTCTATTTTTAGATGTCTGGCAGGTGTCGGCTATGTCTGTACGAGCTCCACTCAGCTCAGTGGAGCTCAGCGCTGCACTGCACAAACACCACTTTGCCAAGGGGGAACCATGGCCGTGAACACAGATACATTCCATGTAGGCTCTACATTGTGCTTACATGGATGTTATTAAATCTTGGGGATATATTACAAAGTCAGTAAAGATCTACAGTCTGGAAAAAGAATTGAAGAAACAATGTGTTACACTCTGGTAGCAATGAAGAGCAACTTTTCACTTCAAAGTATTATCACATCCCACAGACTCCATTTCCCCTGCACTATTACACTGCTATTATTTCTGATTCCCCCTGCTCCTTAACAGTGTGGTGACAGCACAGTGTAACTCTATTCTCCTATGCCTTCGACCTTAACAATTTGGAGGAGAAGAGTTTAATTTCTCTCTACCGCTCCTGGCCAGCCAAGTATCCTCTAACCATTATCACTTCTCAGATAGAAGTAAATACTTCCATACTGTCTCTAACTCTTTTCCAGCCACATTCACCCCTACCCCACTCTAGTATCAAAATTACTACCATGGGTATAAATGGCATCAATCTTAAGTAATATCAAAAGTTATCTAACAACAGAAAAAACCTCAACTTTCCAACATGAAACAAAAAAAGGAAAAACATCCAGTCTTGAAAAATATATCAGGCAACCCTCACTTCACTCTCACAATTAACAACCAACAATTACCCTTCAGGTACAAATAATATCTACCATCTAATTAATCCCTCACATCAACAACAAACACTCAAAATGGATTAAATATCTACCACTTAAAATCAAAAATGATAAACTACAAATGGAATATTCTGGAAGTTTGGGTCCAACAAAACTATACAAACAAAGTGCGAATTTTGCAAACATGGTTCAAACACAATACATGCCCCGCATCACTTCTTAATGCAAACTTCCTTACTTACTGGAACACCAGACCAGAATTAAAAACTACTAGTATCCTAATGATATTAACTATAAAGGACCCCAAAGAAAAAAGTTTTATTAATGGGACACAATTCAGAACAAACAGATGAAATTCAAACTGATCACTAGTGCACAATTACCCTTCAGGTACAAATAATATCTACCATCTAATTAATCCCTCACATCAACAACAAACACTCAAAATGGATTAAATATCTACCACTTAAAATCAAAAATGATAAACTACAAATGGAATATTCTGTAAGTTTGGGTCCAACAAAACTATACAAACAAAGTGCGAATTTTGCAAACATGGTTCAAACACAATACATGCCCCGCATCACTTCTTAATGCAAACTTCCTTACTTACTGGAACACCAGACCAGAATTAAAAAAGTACAGTTTTGTACCTACCATAAATGTAGATGTTCGAAGATCCACATTGCTGCAGTCCTTACACTTGGGGTAGTCCGCTGTCCTCGGTCGGCCCGAATATCAAAGTATAAGGCTGACGTCGGTCAAGGCGCATTAGACTGACATCAGGGCGTCAGGGTACAAATGCGCATGACCGACGTCATATCCTCAGTCTTTTCTTGCCCCAGATGTCAGAAGACCCTAAAAAGAAAGGTCAAAACCAAAAGACAGCAAACAACCAACCAACCACCCTTGCACTAATAATATGTACAATATATACAATATACACAATATTTACAATTCAACCCACACAACCGCCTCTAAGTACAGAGGGGATGGAGGGAGGGTAAATTGGACTGCAGCAATGTGGATCTTCGAACATCTACATTTATGGTAGGTACAAAACTGTACTATGTTCTTCATCTCACATTGCTGCAGTCCTTACACTTGGGTAGAATCCCAAAGCAGAGGTAAGGGCGGATGGCAAAACTATAGAGAAGCAGGAGCTGCCAAAATGCCCTGTAAAATAGCAGTGGCAAAACCAGCCCTGGATTTAGAGTAAAGTGGAAGGTGATAATGCTTAGAGAAAGTATGTACTGAACTCCAAGTAGCAGGCCTCCAAAATATCTTTAGTTGCCACCCCCCCCCCTTAAAAAAGCTGTCGAAGTGGCAGTAGCCCTAGTGGAATGAGGCCTAATCCCTGCTGGAATCTCCTTGCCATGATGGGAATAACAGAAAGCAATGCAAAACCCAATCCACTTAGAAATAGTTTGTTTTGACACAGGCTTGCCCTGAGAACTCAAAGCAAAAGAAACAAATAACTGCTGAGACTGCCTGAACCCTTTAGTTCTGCTCAAATAATATCGCAACTGCCTGTGTACATCTAAAGTGTGCAAAATCTTTTCCCCTTTATTTTGGGGATTTGCATAAAAAGTAGGCAAATGAATAGTTTGGTTTAAAGCCACACTAGAAACCACTTTAGGCATAAAGGAAGGATTAGTACGTAAAGATACCCTATCCTTATGGAAAATTAAGAAAGGCTCAACCGCCATAAGGGCCTGCAATTCAGAAACCCTTCTTGCAGAGGTAATGGCCAACAAAAAAGCAGTCTTCCATGATAAATATTTCAACTCAGTAGCAGCTGCAGGCTCAAAAGGTTGTAGAGTAAGTTTCTCCAACACAAAATTGAGATCCCAAGCAGGAGTAGGAGCTCTACGTGGGGGTCTTATATTCTTTGCCCCTCTATGAAATTGCTTGAACAAAGGATGAGAAAACAATGGTGGGTCACAGTCATAGTGAGCCGAAATTGCTGCAGCATGAACCTTAATAGAAGAGAAGGACAAACCTTTGTCCAGTAACTCAGTAAGATATTGAAGAGCCACACTTAAATTAGGCTCAGAAACATCAAAATCCTTTGCTGCACTCCAAAATAAAAATCTCTTCCATTCATCTGCGTACACTTTCCTTGTACTAGGCCTTCTAGCTTCCAAAATAACATTCAAAACTTGCTGTGGAAGTTGAGTCCCTCTATGGTTCAAAACAGAATATGCCAGGCTGTTAGGTGAAGAGAGTGAAGCTTGACATTGAGTAAATGACTGTTCTCCTGAGACAACAGGTGTGGAATCGAAGGCAAAGGCCATGGAGGCTCCCGTACCAGACTTCTCAGTAATGGGTACCAGTGCTGTCGAGGCCAATCTGGAGCTATTAAAATCATCTTTGGCTTGTCCTGTCTTACCTTTAGAAGTACCTTTGGGAGGAGAGGCAGAGGTGGAAAGGCATACACATGAAGATTGCTCCAATTGAAAGAAAGAGCATCCACTTTCCAAGCTGTGGGATGAAACCTTTTCGTGCAAAACTTTGGCAGCTGGTGGTTTAGTGGAGAAGCGAACAGATCTATGTCTGGAGTTCCCCATGACACTGTCAATTTCTGAAATACATGAGGATCCAATTTCCACTCGTGGGGATCCATAATTGCCTGCTCAACACATCTGCTAAGGAGTTCTGTGCTCCCGGCAGAAACCTTGCCTGAAGATTAAGCTGTAAACTGAGAGCAGTCTCCCACAAAATCATTGCTTGCCTGCATAGAGGATAAGAATGCGTTCCCCCTTGCTTGTTGATGTACCACATGACAGTTGTGTTGTCTGTTAGAATCAACACCTGCCCTGGAAGAAGTAAATCCTTGAAAGCTATTAATGCAAACTGGACTGCTAACATCTCCTTCAAGTTGATATGTAGATGTTGTAGGCTGGCAGGCCACTTGTCTTGTATCCACTTTCCATTTAGATGAGCTCCCCAAGCTATGTCTGAGGCATCTGTCGTTAGAATCTGACTCGCCTCTGGCTGGGTCACAGAGAGTCCCTTGTTTAGGTGACATTCCTGAGCCCCCCACAAAAACTCCTTTTGAATGCAAGGTATTATCTGAATGACAGTGTCCAGATCCTGGCAGTGCTGTGTCCATACATTTTTGAGATACCATTGTAGCTTCCTCATATGCAGTTTGGCATTGGGAAGCACCAGAATACAAGATGCCATGAACCCCAAGGCTTGAAGGACTGTCCTTGCAGTCAGCCTGGACTGATGAGACAATTGATGAAAGTAAAGGGAAAGATTATTTTGTTTGTCTGGGGTCAAAAAGGCCATCTGGGATGCTGTATTCAGTCTTACACCCAGAAAGCACATGTCCTGAGAGGGTACTAGACTGGACTTTATTTCATTCACAGAATACCCCAGGCATCTTAGCACTGCTATCACATATTCCAAATGATGAAGAAGCTCGTCCCTTCCTTGAGCCAGAATCAGGCAATCGTCCAAATAAGGATAGATCTGTATTCCTTTTAGCCTGAAGAAAGCTATCACTGGAGCCAGAACATTCGTGAACACTCTGGGCGCAGTAGATAAGCCAAAGGGCAATGCAGAGAACTGATAATGAGAAGTCCCAGCCCGAAAACGCAGATACTTCCTGCAACTCAGTCTGATAGGAACATGAAGGTAAGCCTCCTTGAGATCCAAAGTTACCATCCAATGATCTTTACCCAGCAGAGGTAAAAGCTGTTGTAACGTCAACATTTTGAACTTGGGAATGTCCAGATAAGTGTTGAGGATAGACAAATCCAAAATTGGTCTCCACGTGTTCCCCTTCTTTGGTACTAGGAACAGGCGGGAATAAAAACCTAGGCCCACTTCTGGCATAGGTACCGGCTGAATGGCCCCTATTTGAAGTAGCAGAGAAATTTGTTTGTGAGCCTCTATTCTTTGCTGAGGAAGAACGTCTGGCATGCCTTTGAAAGGAGGCAAGGTATGGAAATAAAACCTGTAACCTTGGTGTATGATATCCAATACCCATCTGTCTTGGGTAATTAAACTCCAATTTTCCTTGAAAAGTGCCAACCTTCCTCCCAAAGGTGCTGCCAGACGAGAAGGCTCTGGCAGCTGAAAAGGTAGGTCATTGGGTCTGTTTACGAAAGGACTGACCCCTGCCCTCACCAAGACTGTGCAGGTGAACTCCTGTTCTAGGCCTGAAAGAGCCCTGAGCTCTGCCCCTACCACGTCTAGATCTACCCCTAGACTGGGAATCATAAGAAGGATACGTCCACCCCTTGGTAGGCCAATTTCTACTAAACTTTGGAGGCTGAACCTGCAAAAAATCTTTAACAGTCTGCATAGACTTAGCCTTGTCTTCCATCTTCTTTAAGACTGCCTCAACAGGTGAACCAAACAACACATCATATTGTAAAGGAGCATCTAAAATCCTTGTCTTAACATGGTCAGATAAATTCTGATCCCTCAACCAGGCGTGCCTGCGAAGAACTGACCTAGTGGCAGCTACCCTAGACGAGGCCTGTACAGCATCAAAACCACATTGCAAAGAATGCTTACCCACCTGTTCAGAAACATGTACTAAATCTTGTAACTCTTTACACTCAATACCTTCCGCCAAAGCATCTACCTTAGACTTCAATTGAGAAAGTAGATAGTTTTGGTATTTCAACATGTGAAACTGGCAATTCAAAGCCCTCATAGCTAGGGTGGAAGAAGTATAGACTTTCTTTCCCCATCTATCCAAAGCCCTGGCCTCTTTATCTGGAGGAACCGGATTTTTAACAACAGAAGCCTTAACACCCTTAGGCCCCTGACTAACAGTTTCTGGGTCCGCCCTAGGACTCCTAAAAAGATACTTATGAGCTTCAGGCACCCTGTAATACCTATCCGGTTTAACAGGAGCAGGAGGCAAAGAATCAGGATTAAGGGAAGCCTCTGCAAACACATCTTCCACAACATCCAGAACAGGAGGTATAGCCAAAGGCCTATGCTGGGGTAAAAACAAAAATTCCCTAAGCCTTTTCCTGGAATCAGAGAAGTCCTGACCTTCCCACTTAAAATGCTCCCTCATGGAATGAAGAGTCTCTGAAAAAGAAAAATCCTCAGGAGGAGAAGCAGAAGGAGTAGAATCATCCACATCAGAATCAGAATAAGGAGAATACTCCTGCAAGTCTTAAGCCGAAGACTCTGAAATATCCGAAGCCTGCTCAAAATTCCCCAACTCAGGTTCCACCCTAGGTCTCTTTTCAGGAGGGGGCAAAGAACCTCTAATCAAAGTAATCAAATCTTCTGCCATTTTAAGCATATGCTTCTTGGGCACAGATCCTGAAGAACTAGGAGTGACACCAACTGAAGCTAAACCTGGCCTGCCTCTGGGAGAAGCCTTGGAAACAGAAGGAGAGGGCCTAACCACCCTAGGAAGGGAGGGGAGTATAGTAACCTGAGAAGCCCCTTCAGCCTGACCTGCCTCCTGAGAGGCCAAATCCTGCAATAACAAAGTCTCCCCCTGGGACTCCATAGAAACCTCCGGCGGAGCCGCCGGCTCCACCGACACCTCTAAAGAACCGGCGTCCGGTACGGACGACTCTTCTTGCCTGGGCTTAGCTGCTTTATCCTTGCGCTTCTTCGAAGAAGCGGGCGTCGGAGCATCCGACGGCATATTATAATTGCACCGCTTCCCGAAGACTAACCTGGCACAATCTAACCTTCTCTTAATAGTGCGTTTATTGAATCTAGCACAAAAGCGACACCCAACAACGTCGTGCTCAGGCCCTAAACAAGGAATACACAAAGTATGATAATCTCTATGCGGTATCTGTTTCCCACAAGAAATACAGTTATTCACTTTTTCTGACATCCGGTAAACCACTGAGGCAAGAAAAAACTAAAATATTCCCCAACGGGGTACTTAGCCAACTTTGACTCGGTCTGAAACGCCGAACGGCACTTGCAACGCTGCTTCTGCATCGGACCATGCGGCAAAAAAGACTGAGGATATGACGTCGGTCATGCGCATTTGTACCCTGACGCCCTGATGTCAGTCTAATGCGCCTTGACCGACGTCAGCCTTATACTTTGATATTCGGGCCGACCGAGGACAGCGGACTACCCCAAGTGTAAGGACTGCAGCAATGTGAGATGAAGAACATCTACTAGTATCCTAATGATATTAATTATAAAGGACCCCAAAGAAAAAAGTTTTATTAATGGGACACAATTCAGAACAAACAGATGAAATTCAAACTGATCACTAGTGCAGCTAAAATATGCAACACTGTTTGTTAAACTTTACATTGCTATGTTAAATGCCCACATGTTAGTATTCAAATAAAAAAGAAACTGTTAAAGACTTCATGCAACAAGTCTCCCCCCCCCAAAAAATCACAATAGTAGCCGGCTTCAACTAATTACTACCCGCCATACATACATTCATACACACATCCTCAAACACTTATGCAAACCGACAATTTAAGATGTATCGATATACAGTTTCCAAACATAGAAACCCTCATTCACATAATTAGTGACCACTAGTCCACCACTATCACTATCTCATTTAAAATTCCACTGGTAAAATGTAAAGTAAAAGAAGCAAGAAGCTCTTTAGTGTCAAGAGAGAGAGTAAACTGCAAGACAAACTTGGTAAAATAGATTGGACAGCTGGAAGCAGACCCACTGACAGCCACTAACATAATAATAACATAATAACAATAATAATAAATAAATAAATAAATAATAATAATAACAGCTATAACAGAAAAGCTTCACCCCTTAAAAACTGAGTAAAAAGGGAAAACAGTCCATGGATAATAACAAGCATATACTGCTATTCAAATCAATAATAGATTATATCTTGAGTGAGTGGAAGTCATCAAAGAACCCCCTCAGAATACTAGGCATTCCTGTCACTTATGAAAAACCATAAAGTATAGGTTAAAGAAGTAAAAGACACCTATCTTAGAGAAAGCAGGCAGTAATGTCCTCAGAGTTCAATCACTTCTGGTTTGTAATAGAATATAGATCCCCTAAACCCAATAAATCCTAACAGATTATGGAAAGTCCACTTCTCAGGCATATCAAAGATTACATAATAACTGTCCATTCTCCTCAAATCAGTGAAGAAAACATTCCACTACACAAAATTGTCATATAAGTAGATCCCTTTCCAGATTACCTTCATCCATTCTATTTTCAAACTATTTCAGCTCAAAAAGATGTAAAAGGTGGCTAATGCCAGCCCAAACATTCTTTACCCACATTCCTTTATCTTTCCACTGCAGCTACAGCAAAACCACTCACCCACATTATAAACCCATATTAAACAGTGACTATGGAGACGTACTGGCCAGCAGCTGTTTTGTGTACCACCACTCAAGCTGCCCTAAAAAGTACATAAAAGCTGGTTTAAGTGCTGTAAATTTTCTTAGGATTAATAATAATAAAAAAAAAACTGGAGCAGTCTTAATGCCTAGGTACAGAAAGAAAATTGTAAAAACAGCCCAGGGAGTGAACAGCTTGCCAAGCAAAATGATGACAATACTTTTACAGTGTTTTAGGACACTGTAAACACAGCAAGAAAGACAGTGAGGATTGGTTTGAGACACTTGAGTATTTCTGGAATGGAGTACACATTAAGATGATAGGATTTAGGGAAAAGTCAAGAACTAATGAGGGCAATCGGGGTACAGGAAATTGTGGAGTAGATACAGAAACATGCAAAGGAAAAATCTCCTGATGGTATTGATTTTACAACAGAAATATGGAAGGAATTCAAAACAGACACAGTGCAATTCTGGCAAGACATGCTTAATGAGATTTTAGATGGAAGGGTGATATCACAATCCTGGAGAAGGACAGTAACCTCAGTCATATTAACAGACGGTAGGGACCCATATCAGTCCTTAATCATGACTACAAAATTTTTGCTGCCATCTTAGCCATTATTAAAGAATACCTAGAATCCCCCCTATAATTATAGACATGAATCAGTGTGGTCTAAAAAAGGTCAGATAACCATTTGATAATATACTAAAAATGACGATGACACATGTAAAAGTTGGGTGAGAAGGCAAAGTTTAGTGCTGATAGATCTATCTTTGCTGCAGAGTAAGCTTTCGATAAAGTAAAATGGAGACCTTTGTGGGAAATTAAGTATAAAATGAGATTTCAATTCACCTTATATGTCTAGTGCAGAAAATACATGTGAGCTCCAAGGCAGTACTGAAAGTCAATGGGAGAGTAAGCCCTGATTTCAAAATAGTGTACGGGACTAGGCAGAGATGCTGTCTTTCCCCAGTCATTTGTCACCCTTGGTACAAAAAAATACAGTAATAGCGTAACAGGGTGAGAAAGGAATGGAATGAAAGCAGAGCTTGCAATGCGTGTGGATGATGTTATATTATGTATCATGGGCCCAGAGGGAGATATCCCAAGACTGTTCTGTCTTTTGAGACAGTTTGCAAGGTTGTCAGGGTACAAAATAAATGAGAATACTAAAGCTCTCTGCATAAATGATGCCGCCACATTTCAACTGCTAGGCAATACTCTCAATAATGGCAACATACAGTAATGAAGCATCTGGGAGTGAGGCTAGGAAGAAAACCAGAAGACTCATCAAAAGAATCACGGGTGAGGCAAGAGATAAGATAATATCAAAGTTCAGGAAATGGAAAACATTAAAGTTAGATTTGTATCAAAATTCAGTCCGTAAAAAAATGTTTGTGATTCCTCTAATAGTGCATACAGACCAGGCATTTATACATGATCCAGGCACAGCATTTTGAGAGCAAATGAGAAAGGACATGATGAAATACATATGGGAAACAAGAAACCCCAAGTAGATGGAAAGAGAATGGATCTCCCAGTGAAGAAAAGGTAATTTGCTGTTCCACATTTGCAAGATTATCATGGTTCTGCCCAGATGAAAGTAGTGTAATGTTTACAGAATGAGGAAATGGAAGGAGATGATATTATGGCAAGGAGGAGATAGTCTCATTACACAAAGGATAAATGTATTGGCACAGGCAGTAGGATCATAGCCAAGGAAATCATACCTAGAAATTATCTATAGAAACATGGAGGCAATACTCAGAGTGAGAAAATATTCCCTGTAGAAGTTTGTCTATGGCTATTTGGAATGGGTAAAATGGCTCAGCCAGGAATGTAGAAGTAGTAGGAAAAAGAAAAAAAGATCTACTTTTGGGGACAACTGAGGAGAGAAGGGGAGAAATTAGGATGGAATGAAGGGAACTGATGGAAAGATTTAAACCATTGAGAAGAGAACTGATGAAATAGATGGGAATCCATAGCATACTAGGGAAAATGAAGAAATATAAAGTAAAAAATACAGAGAAGAGTCAGTAATGTAGGATACGAATAACAGGAGGTTGCTAAGCCAACTATATCAGGTAATACTGAATGATAAGGAGACAGTGAAGGAAAAGCTAATATAAACATGGCAGGAGCTATTGGGAAGAGATAACATGAAAGAAAGTTGGGAAGAAATTTGTAGAGCCCCAAGAGCTATTACAAGGGGTAGAAATTTCAGGATCTCTGTATGGAAGTGTCTCCATCAGTACTTTTATGCCTTGGACAGGTTACACAGAGAGTTCCCAAGAATAAGTGATGGAGATGTCAAAATTGTTTAGTTTAGATTAGAAGGAAAATGGAAGGAGATGACATCATAGCAAAGAATGGATAGTCTCATTGCATAAAGGATAAATGTATTATCACAAGCACTACAATCAGAGCAAAGAAAATCACATTTAGGGTATGTGAGAAACTAGAACACTTTAAAGGAGAAGCCCAAACATTAGTAAGAAGCTTAGGACAGTTATTGATGATGTAGGAAGCCAGCTTCTACTTGAGTTTGGTAGGTACACAAGACACTGATTCTAGTACTGGTATAAATGTCAGTAATGACTGGCTGGAAGTCAGAAAAGGCACCAAGTTTGGAGGATGTGATACGAATAATTAAGAGTATAAAAAATGGAAATGAAAGAGATGATATATAACCGCAATAAGTTATACAAGGCTAAACTGAAGGCCTAGGAGCAAACACAAGAGGCTCAATAGAAAGTGGTTGAATAATATTGATGTGGGGGGGGGGTAGATAACACATAAGGAAGATTCAGGGGGGTGATAACAAATGCTAAATGATAAAGGGGAGGGGACTATGGAAATCCCAGTAGACCAGACTGGATCAATATGTGATGGAACATAATACACCGCAACCCTTAGTACTGGGTTGTGCCCTGACGTATAGTAAACATGAAATCTGATGGGTAGTAAATAATACTGATTTAAAAGGATTAACTGCCAAAGGAAAAAGACAGTACACCATGCATACAGACTGCACAGTTTTGTAAGGTCTAATGTTGTTAAATAAACCAGCGCTATGGGAAAGAAAACTATAACTACAAAGTCCCACAGCAATTCAAATATGTCCTTACAATGCCAGTCTCCAAAGCCTCCTCACCTATTATCCACGCTTCCTGGACTATTGATCCATCCCAGTCATGTATCAGTCAGAGCAAAATATTTGAAAAAAATGATTCCCTAACAAATAATATAGTATATAATCCAATATGTTCTGGTCACAGACTCCCAGCATGGCTTAGTTTCAGGTCAATCACTGATATGATTTACTATTATAGGGAAGTAATAACACAACAGGAAGGATCCCCATTGACTAAAAGAGGACCTTTCAATATGTAGCCCACACAAAAAGTCACTTTGTAAGTAAGTTAATTTAGACATTATATGAATACTTAAATGCCATTACCAATCTCAAGTGAGAGACACAGAGAGAGAGAATAACAATGGAAAAAATGAGTTGTCAATTTAGAACTAAGAGCTGAGTTGCTTGCACTCAAGCAAACAGACTTAGAAGACAGAAGAAGAAGAAAAATTCTGAGGATTATCAGAGCAGAAAGTCAAAACTGCATGCTAATTGTTCAGAAGCATTTGAAATGATGGTTTGAACTTCTTGACAGTGAAATCTAGGTGGAAAGGGTACGCTGATGGTTTGTCATGGAAAACATAACGGGTCAAAGAAGAGCAAGATGAACAATGGCTGGACTGGTAACTTATATCCTTACAGAAAAGTGCTGTTCTGCCACTCGGAAGCTAGGTAAGGTGTAATGGATGAGAAATATTCACTGAATATCTTCTCAACCTGCAGGAGCAGAAACAGAAAAAACAAGTTGAGTCCATAAGAGTATTTCATAATGATGGACTTAATGCTTTAGAAGTTTAACTATTTATTTTATTTTTATTTTATTTTACTTACATTGTTTATCGGGGTGGAACACTGACCAAACAAAGACCAATTACAAGCACAGTTTACATCATAATGTAAAAAAAATGTACATTATAAAAATAATTTACATTTAAGAGTAACCACATAGAATCTGACAAACTATATGTACATAGGAGATCTTACAAACTTAATATATGTATAGTCACATAAGTGGGCTAGAAAAGGGAGAATAGAATTAAAGTAGGAAACTAGAAGTGATGGAGATATGGGTAGGAAAGCTAATAGAGACCTGTAAGGTGAAAGAGTGGATTAGATTATATGAAGCCAGTTAAGGTCAGGACAGGAGTTACCAGGTCTTTGTTCCAAATGACTGCTCTTCAGCCATTAGGTCAAACTATTCCCCCTAATGGTATACTTGGATATTGCTATCCATTGCCTTAAAATCACCAGACCAGCTGCAATTCATTGCCATTGATGTGAGGGATGTTGAGTAGGAAAAAATTGTAAATAAGTTCTGACAGCTCCATGTAAGCACATACATTTTCACGTAAACATTCCTTGCCTCCCACCTATTAGAAACAAATTTGTTTCTTTTAAGGATACTGGAAGGACTATATTACTACTTTTCAGTGTCAGACTGAACTACTTTAACATCAAAGTTAATGGATAGTGAGATGTTCTTTTAAATCAAATTTAGCAACCTTTTACAAGCATTGACAAGTGGAAGGCTAAGCATTTCTGAGCATAAGGAGGTAATGCAGTTAGTGTAACAGTAACACTAACTTACATTAGGTCATTTAGTAGATTCAGCTGCTTAGTTATTAAACTGTGCAGCATTGAGGGCACTTTTGTTAGATAAACATAAGGCCTTATCCTTTTTGTGATCTTCTGTCATCCAAATGACAGTGATAGTTGTATGTTAACACTTATTTTTTTTTGTTAATATTTTTTTATTAATTTTCATGAAATAAAATAATACAAGAAGTATGATACATAAATATACATAATATATGTCTTAAGAACATCATAACATGAAACAATAACTATTTACAATGTCCATAACAGATATAATGTCATTGTTGTGATTACATTTTATCTAGTATTTTTTAAGCTTTAACCAAGTTAATTTCTTATGTATCATCTTAGTAGTTCTTTCTGAAATAGTTTGTAACTCCCTATTACGTAAAAGTTTAGCTAATAGTAAAAAATCTGCAAATGATAGGATTTTTTTACATTTCCAATTTGACGTAATGATTTTTTTTTTGCAATTGCAAGTAAGGACCAAAGAAGATGCACCTGTATTTTGGGGATATGTGTTGGTATCGGTGCACTGAATAGTAATAATGAATCAGACACTTCACATTTATCCGACCACAATGCTTTTATGAAATTTCTGAACTCTATCCAAAATGGAGTTACAATCTGCGCAAAGTGCTTCCTCACATCTCGACCATTTATTAAGATTATTTTTTCATATCAAATCCATCTTATGTGGGGTAATAAAGCTCCTATGGATGTATTTCCAAGTGAAAATTTTCCAAAAAGGAGTTGTTGTTGTTGTGTTGTTAATTGATTTAAGTACTAATTCTTTATTACTATCCGAAAAAAATGGATTTGTTTATTCTTTCTGTGAAATTCCATAAGGAGTCCTCTGTGATTTGCATATCAGTTCTTACAGGTTTATATATTCTTGACAATGAGAGACTATTATTAATGTGCAAGGTGTTTATTTCACAAAGGAGGGAAAGTATCTTAGGTTTAGGTGTTGTGTTGGTGATATGGCATATTTTGAATTCATTGACTATGTATTCTCTAAATATTTGTATGTTCAACCAGTTTTTATGCTGTATGTTGTATGTTAACACTTATGATGGCTATCTTGTCTCTACCCAATCTGCCCAAAATGCTTAACTCAAACTATGTAATTATAAAAGTAAACTGTGGATAAACTGAAAAAGCAATACTTGACCTTGGAAATGGTTGACTGTTCGGGCAGGTATATCTCTAGATGAATGCATAGCAAGCAACAGCTTAGTTGGTTGAAAAAATAGGAATGTTGGCTATTATGATTTCATTAGCACTCTTCAAGAAAAATCTTGATGAGTGGATGGGAAATAGGAAATACACCTCGGGGATCACTTCTGTGTCTCTGCTCGACAGTGGCACAGGAAAATAACTTTCTTGGGTGGCGTAAGCCAGGGAACCTTGTTGGCTAGGCTTACATAGGCCCTTGGGCCGATAGCCTAGTACCTACCTATGAACCTACACCAAGCCAAGGAGGGAGTTTAATAATAATAATAATATCTTGAACTGAGGGCTGAAAGGCTGATCTAGTGATATACCTTGATTATATACACAGTCAAGAAATACATTCAAATTTGTTTGTCTCATTATTATACTGTTGTGTTAAGTGAAAATCAGACATCAGGGATGAATCCAACTGTACTGCAATTTATTTTATTGTAATTATTATAATTGCACTATATACACTTATTTTATATTATTGAATATGTATGGTAATGTTCTTTTTTTCCCTGACAGGACAATTTATAGGAGAAAATTTATTTATTTATTGATTGATTGATTGATTTACTGATTGGTCTTTGTTGACCAGAAAAGTCTGACTAGGCAATGCCTTTTTCAGCAGAGGCATGGGGAGAAAAGCTCCAGCACACTTACATATTTAAGAAAGATGTGATTACAGTGTGAGCTGCAAGGACTAGTCATTCTCAGGGAAATAAGAGCATCTGGTGTTATTAAACAGTTATTCTTTTAGTTTGTTTCTAAATAACTGAAGTACCTCTTGCTGCCTCACTTCTGCACACATTCCAAACAGCTGAGCTTACCCCAGAAATCGCACCTTCTCCTGTGGAGGTTTTAAAATGAGGTTTATAGAGGGTATTTCTAAGTGTCTAATTAGGCCTCTTGATTTGTAGTTTTGTTTACAGGAGGACAGTATCCCATTTTAAGAGCTTGCAGATCTGGCAGCTGTCATTTACAGGTAGCTAGTTACAGTGCTCTAAGTTAGCAGTGATATGGATATGGGTTCTGCAAGAACACATCCGCAGATCTGATTTGCAGTAGTTTGCAGTTTACTTATGTTTCAGCTAGAATGTAAGATTACAAGAGGGGGTCCTTATTTTGTTTTAGTGATAAGCACATTTTTAGAAAAAGGATACAGGATAAGAAGAAGTGGAATTCTATAGTTTTAGTTGGTGGAGTGTTTTACAAATAATATTGTCAGTATGCTTGGCCAGTGAAAGAATAAGGTCCCAGATGATTGCTAACTACTTCTGTTCTGTTACTAGCGGGCTATAATCCATCAGTAATAATTAGATTTCAGTATGTAGGGAGTTTTTGCAGTAATTCTTAACTGATTCACTGAGATTACTATGAGTTTGTGAAAGGGTGATAGAAGTATGAAATATAATTAAAACAGGATAGGATAGGATTCTCACCTTAATAACAACATTGTTTTAATATTCCTTCTGAATGCTGAAAAGGCATTCTACAGAGTTGAGTCGCCCTACTTATTCAAAGTCTAGGGAAGACTGATCTTCACAAAAAGATCAGCAAATATGTTATAAAATATAAAGGATTTAAGGCCCTAGTGAAGATATCTGCAAGGATGCCTGATCAGTTTCAGCTTATAAGGAAAGCATAAGAGTTTTCCTGTATCACTCCTGCTCTTTGTATTGTGTCTTGAATGTGGCTCTGCTTGACAGGGGCACAGGAAAATAATTTTCTTAGGTGGCGAAAGCCAGGGTACCTTTTTGGCTAGGCTTGTATAGGCCCTAGGGCCAATAGCCTAGTACCTACCTATGAACCATTAGCTCCGTATATGAAGCAATCTTACATTCATTAGTTTCACTGGAGAACTCGGCAAATAAACTTGTCATTGTTTGCCAGTCGCCTTTAAGTATCATTATCTGACTAATAAAAAAAAACAAAAGATTTGAATCAACTATTTGATATAAAATTGGGTAAATTATTTGCATATTAGGTCAGTGCCCTCAAAACAGAATCAGATTTGATAAATTATGCCCCAAATTGTGAAATATGAAAATATTTACAATATTAATAAGCTAAAGTATCAGGGAGTCTGACTGTCATCCACTGTGATTTTCAATTGAGAAATTGTGGTTAAGGATTTAATAGCAATTTGTTAGAATGTGAATAGTATCTAAAATGTGGAATAAGTGCAGAGTGTAACTAAAAATGTTTGAACAGCAAACCATAGTCAATGGATGTTTTTGCTACACACATTTATCTAGGGTCTAGTACATATATATTAGATAAGATAAAATATGAACATTTTCAGAACTGGAAGCTCCTGAGCCTAGATTTAAATTAAAGGATACTAATACTGCATTTGTTTATTTTGTTCCAGTCCAGATCATGCACAGTAATCAGGCATTCTGAGACCTCTTCCAAATGATTTTATTACAGTGGTAATCTATAGATCAGTTTGGTTCATAAGGACTGAATTATTTGGGATAGGATGACTTTATACAAGTACTAGGCTATTATGAGAAAATTATGAACCCATACTACAGGTATGTAGTGAAGCTATAAGACTTAAGCAAATATTGAAAGAAGTTAAGGGAGAACCATACAATCCTGATCCCTTCAGCTGCTAGTGCCAGTAATTAAGAAATTTCCAGTCAGATAACTTTGTGTTCAAATTGTTAGATATGTAGATTACAGCATCATTTATGAAAGGATTGTAAAAAATTGACTGCATGAGTTACTACCTATATGGGCTAAGTGAACTAAAAGGCAGAAGTCAATCCATTTTGGCATTAGGAAAGACAAATGTTTTTTTAAAATACTAGAATCAGCTCTGGAATGCTGAAGGTTTATTAAGTTGTGGAGATCTTCTGGACAAGAGCTTGTTGGAGAATGCTAAGAAAAGGCAGAGGTGGAAAGCAGTTGAACTGCCTGAAGTAGTTAAGTGGATTATAGATGCTAGGATGACACAAAGTTTATCAAAATGATTGATAAGTAAGGCACACAGATCACTGATGGAACTGAAGGTGTCCAAAAGAGGCAAACAGGGGGAGGTGTCTAAACTGCTGAATTTTAATGCACTAGCAAAGATTGGCAAATGTATGGTTGTTGCCTAGGTATGCAGATAAATCTGACATGTTCTAAATACTCATCTGAAAATGCTGCCGTGGGCATTTTTTATACCATATTTTGGCTTCAGAAAATGTTCCCAAATGTTGACGATGAATGTTGGAGGTGTAAGATAACAGACAGAGGGGACTGGCTTCTTATTTTCTAGGCCTGCCTCCCCCAGAGGTTTATAAAATCATTTTCACTTTTACAACTGGGAGATACCTGTAACACCTGAGATATAATTTCTAAGATTATTGAAGGATACAATCATATTTAAATACAACTTGTACATAATTTACTGCTGAGTGAAAAACAATAGTAACTAAGAATTGGAAATATGAAACGGTTCCTGTGGTAGATGATTTAATAAAGTTGGTAAAGGAACTAAATGATGATGAAGAGATAGCTCAAGGGGACAAAAGGAGAGAGAGACTGGATGCCTTGACATAAGTACACATACAAAATGATACTGGATGTATAAGGGGTAAAAGGAAATATATAATATCATTCCAAGAACTGGTAGGGTAGCTTTGGCTCCCTTCAGTTATCCCTTAAATCATTCCATTACACGATGCATTGAGCAGTTAACCCAAGTTAAATGACAAACAAGTCAAGAGGAATAACAGAAGCAATGCAATTTCTGATTTACTGGACATTTATTCTGGTATCTGGTATCAAGCTGTCGTGTTTGGAGTTTTCATAATTATATCAAGATGTTTTATTAATATAAATATTGTTCAATTAAGGGATTGTATACAACAATCTCCTTATCATTTTATTTAGGTATATATTGAATAAGGCAACTGATGTTTGGTTCTTCTTGCCTATGTTTGTCTAATAAAAGTTTGACAAAAAATACAACAAGAAAACAATTTAGAAAGGAATGGATATCTATTCATGGTCTCAGACCTCTAAAAATAACTAAGTGATGACATCCTACAGCAAGAGCATCAAACCACTGATCAGAATTTCATTTCCCAAACCTGATCAGTTCCCCCAATCCAACCTAAAACCTAAAACCTAAACCCATGTAATCCTGCAAAAGATAATTAAAATTAAAAAAACTCCTTTGTGAATTAAAATAAACTAACATCAACAGTAATTACAATAAAAGAAACTATTCAACTTTCTGCTATAACATGTAGGGATCTGTCCTTTCTTTAAAAAAAATCTTATACAGCACATTTAGGGGTTGAGGAAAAGAGTTTCAAGACAAAGACAGACAGTCTTAATCCTACAGTGCATTTTGTTTGTTACACAAACCAGATCCCCAAAATGTTCTACGTATCCAACTTTTACCTATTTCAGTATGAATTTCTGTTCATTGTTGATTTTAATTAAATTTGTTAATTGCATATGTTGTCTATTGAACTGGGATTTATATAATTTTATAGTATTTCATTTGGTGGCTTTGTACTGCAGTTCTGAGATATTTTTTATCATTTCTTATAATGTTAGTAGAGTTTTTTTTTTGTTAGAAGTGGACAGTTATGCTAGGATTAGTTTTATGGTTTATTTTTATTTTTATTTAGTTTAATCTTAGCTTAGAAAATTAGAATCAGGTCTGTTTAGTTGGTAATGCCATTTTCAGACTGGTTCATATATATATATATATATATATATATATATATATACATATATATATATATATATATATATATATATATATATATATATATATATATATATATATATAAATATATATATATATATATATATATATATATATATATATATATATATATATGTATATATGTATATATATATATATATATATATATAAGATCCTCCAAAGCTAGCTACGAAAACAAAATCACCACTAAATCAAAGGACAACCACAAAGCATTCTACAGCTATGTCAAGAATCTAGATGGCAACACCCAGATCTGCTCTGAGTTACAGCACAAAGACATGAAAATTACAGAACCAACTGATGTTGCCAACATCCTGGCAGATCGGTTCAGTGCTAACCTTACTCCCCTCTCACCCCCTAAAGGGCCCATATCTATACAGGAAGAATGCAGAGTCCCTGTAATCACAACTACGCAGGTAAAAGCTGCACTCTCTAAAGCCAAAAACACAGCATCCATGGAACCGGACAACATCCCAGGCTGCATTTTACACGAACTTCAGAACGAACTGGCTCCCCACTTAAGCACCATGTTCAATAATAGCCTTGCATCAGGCTTTGTGCCCACTGAATGGTGCACAGCAACAGTTATCCCACTCCACAAAGGGGGAGCCACCACTGATCCCGGGAACTATCGACCTATTAGCCTGACGACCCTGGTCTGCAAGGCCATGGAACGTATCATCATGGAACTCATAAACAAAGATATTGGTAACCTCCAAACTCTGGATCCCACCCACTTCGGGTTTGTGAAAGGCAGATCATGCTTCTTGAACCTGATCCACTTCTTTGAGGCAGTTACCAAAGCCATGGATGAGGGTAAGGTGGTTCACACAGCCTATCTTGACCTCGCCAAGGCTTTCGATACCATCCTGGAATTATAGCTAAACTCACTAAACTAGGTATAAATCCCTACGTCACAAGATGGGTTGCCAACTGGCTCACTGACAGAACCCACACTGTAAAAGTTGCAGACTCCAAATCTGACCTCAAGGCAGTGACAAGTGGAGTGCCACAGGGTTCCGTCCTGGGACCTCTCCTGTTTGGTATCTACTTCTCTGAAGTACAGGCTAACACAGAAGGCCTCTGGTGACGAAGTTCACAGATGACTGAAAACTAGGAGCCATAGTCAAGTCCCCAAATGATGTGGACATCCTACAGAAAGGCCTCACTGAGACAGATGCCTGGTATCAGAGCCATGGGCTCAAGCTCAATGCCAAAAAGTGCAGTGTCATCCCCTTTGGTAAAAACTCTGTACCCATGAACTACCACATAGGCAGCAATCTACTTAACACCGAATGCGTGATAAGAGACCTTGGGACCTAGGTGGACAGTAGTCTCTTCTTTGATAGTCACATCGCCACAGTAGTCAGGAAGTCCTTCTAAGTGGCACACCTCATCATAAAAGGGTTCTCATCCAGGAAAAAAGAGGTCATTGTTCCCCTCTACTCGTCACTCATTGGACCCATTATAGAGTACAATGCCCCTTTTGGAATGTACCTCACAAGACATCTGCAGCAGCTGGAAAGGCCACAGAAGTACCTCACAAAGAGGATTACTGGCCTCAAACAAATGCCCTACACTGACCGCCTCACAAATCTCCAGCTTTTTCAATGAATGATTTTATGCTGGATTGTATAACAATTATTTATTTTTAATAATCATTTAGATTTATATTATTACCTAGATATTTATATATGCATTTTTAACTTTTATTTATTGGTATTACATATACATAGTTTTTGACAAGAAGGTTTTATTACATTTACAAATTAATAAGTTTGCACAAGTCCTGGCTGTTTATGTTCATTTTTGATGTAAATATTGCTAATTGTACCTTTTAAATGAAAAATTTTTAGCTGCGTAGGTAATAATTTGTTTAATCATTTAATTGTTCAATTATCAAATTTGTTTAAGGATTTAAAAGGAGGTTCAACACAAGGATTGTCAGTACTCTGAAGATGCCCTGTTGTGTGTGGGTGAAAGCGCTTAGTACAATTTTGGTTAAATAAATAAATCGGTGGTCTGCAGTTGTTCCTGGTTCGCCTTTTTTGTTTTACTAGTTCTGGAAGTTTGTTTTTAGTACCTTGTTGGGCTTACCATTACGCTGGTGGACTACTGATTTAATATCATTTATATTATATTTACTTATTTTCACTTGGACTATTGTGTTTTCATTATGGAGCAACTTTTTCTTCAATACATTGAGACTATGCGGCATCTCATTAAAGCTCTACAGGAGAAAGGGCACACTACTCCTGTGGTTACCAATGTGGCCATTACTGAGTCTCAGGAGCAACTTTTTACATTACATTCTACACCAGGATCGAGTCCGATGCAACCGTCAGCTAGTTATGGTTCGGCGTGTTCTATAGGAGAAGGGGCTAACACAGGAAATGTTCAGTCTGGGAACCCACCTTCGAACAAAGCATCGAACACTAGGGACGGCGTTACTAGAGACACTGAGGCACGAAAACATTCGTTGCTGGATATTAAAGACATTTTAGCTGCTCCAGTTTTCCAGGATGGCTCACGGAGCAAAAACAACGACCTAGGTAGTTTGAACAAATGGTTGTCAGAGTTTGAAAAGACTCTGAGATCTTTTAAAACTTTACAGATGGACAACGCTTTTCTGGAGAGGTCCCTTGAGCTTGGTCAATTACCTAAGGGATTTCGTGTGTTCAAACGTCCGTTTGGATTTGTAGAAGGGACAGAACTATTTGACGAACTGCTGCAACTGTTCGATAGAACAGGTATTGAACTGATTAAATTAATTATTCGTAACAATAATTGTAAACTTGCTGTTTTAAATGAACAATTGGTCATTTTAGATAAGAATATTCACCAGGACTTGTTATTTGAATTTAATAGATTTTGTCTTGATAATATTATCAAAGATATGGATAGATTTATTAGTAAAGGGCTAGAAACTAAGAATCATAAATTAACAAGGGACACCAATGATTATAAGAATAAAAAAGTGTATGTGCATTTCAAAGAGTTTAAAAGCATGAGGCAGTTATCCAAACAGCCTGTGGCCGATTCAGTTGCTGAGAACCATTTGAATACTACTAACAGCCACTCCAGTTTACAACAGAACTATAGAGTTAATAATGAGAATGGAGAAGGGGTTTTTTTAGAGGAGCCGACACTGAGAAGGTCGGAGTGGCTCCGGGACCGATACGGGGGTCAACAATATCAGCAGAATCGACCATATTACAAGACAACACACAGAACCAATTCTTGGTACCGCTAAATAGTAGTCACAGTAGTAATAATATAACATTTATGAGTGAGGCACCAGTTTATCATACTAGTCATTTTATGAGTGATATTTTTGACAGTGTCACTTCATGCCACAATTATATGGATAGTGGTGATAGATTGCCATATTCTATGGTATTTACACAGGAGAAGGACACTGATAACACTGACTGGCACTGTTCTGTTATTACAGAAGGAGGATTTAGTGTATACAATTATACTGATACTTGTTTTAATGCTGCCTATGTTAAACTTTTTAAGAAGGGTTTCAGATTTGTCCCTTCATTTAAATTAGATGTTGGTAGAATTTTGATTAATTTAAAACTTTACACTAGAGCACTTAACCTTAAGCTGTTTTTTGTTAACAACAAATGTAACCAGAGAGACAATACTAGTTTTACTCTAAAAAGGAGTAGTACTTTTATACCCCCACAGAACCCAATGATTTATTTGTTTGAGAGATTATGTGAAACACAAATCAGAAGAATATTAAAGAATGAAAAAATTACTTCTGATAATTTGACTTCAGCTGAAAAATGTTGTCTTAAGGAATTAACTTCTACCGACAAATATAGGGTAATGAAACCTGATAAAGGGGGTGGGGTTGTTATTATGAGTAAAACAGACTATTTGAACAAAATGACAATAATGTTGAGTGACAATACGATGTATGAAAAAGTGTCAAAACATGAAATGGAAAGGGCATATGTTAAGGTGGATTGGTATCTATATGAATTTTTGATGGATGGTGTCATCACCAAAGATGAATATAATTTTTTATTAGTGGAACATCCAATGACGCCATCCATTTTTGGTGTCCCCAAAATCCATAAGGACATACACAATCCACCCTTTAGGCCCATAGTCTCTGCCAGGGGTTCAAAGAGTGAAGCCATTGCTGCTTATATAGATTTGCATTGTAAGGGAACTTTAAAACATCTGCCTCATATATTAAAAGATTCCTGGCATTGTCTAGAAAAAGTTAGAGAACATTTTGTTGATATTGAAGACAATATGACAATGGTAACTATTGATGTTGTCAATCTATTTACAGTGATTCCTCATGACTTAGGTCTTGAAATGTTTGAGACAAGTTTGCTGAAATTTAGTGAGTCTAATAAGGCTAAATGCAAATTGTTACGTGAACTGATGGCTATTGTACTTGAAAACAATTTTATGTTTATTAATGGTGAATATTATAAACAAAGTACAGGTGTAGCCATGGGGGCTAGATGCGCCCCCATTTATGCCAATTTGGTGTTAGCCTTATGGGAAACACAAAGTGTTTTTACTTCTAGTTTCTGGCCTAACATTGCCCTTTACTTAAGGTACCTGGACGACATTCTTATTTTTTGGAAGGGCAACAGAGAAATGCTTATTGAGTTTGAAAATTTTCTAAAAACAACATCTAGTTTTTTGAATTTCACTTTTAAGACATTTGACAACAATTGTGAGTATTTAGACATTTTATTCTATAAAAACATGGGTAAGTTAGAATCAAGTATTTTTAGGAAAAAAAACTCATTCCAATTCTTTTTTACATTTTGATAGTTGCCATCCCTATTACCAGAAAAAGAATTTAGTAAAGGGACAGATGGTCAGATTTTCTAGAATTATTAGCGAAGACATTAATTTTTACAATGAGATTAAAATATTATCAGATATGTTTCTGGATAGAGGATATCCATTAGAATTAATTGTTAAAGTTAGTGAAGAGATTTATATTAAAATACATCAAATATACAAACCTATATTAAAGTACGGTTTTGACAACAGTACATCTAGGACTAATAACACTACTAGAAATTACACCTTTATTATACCATTTAATGATATATCACCCAGGATAGTTAATATAGTACATGAGACCTGGATAAGTATTCTCCAGAATAATGGTGACCTTATTGATAATTTAGGGACTGGGCCCAAGGTCACTTATAGTAGGGGGATGAATCTTATAGAACATTTTGAGGCAGTTAATAATAAGAATATGTTCAACACATCTTTGATGAGCAAATGTGGGGCATGCCATACTTGTAAATTTATTAATGATGGACCATATGTTGCGGTACAAAATTTTGGCAAAACAATTAGATGCCCAGGTCATTGTAATTGCAACACAAAAATGGTGGTGTACCTAGCTATATGTTCATCATGCCCAGCCTTCTATGTTGGCAAAACGATAAGGAAACTTTGAGAAAGGATAGTGGAACATGTTAGAGACATTAAAAAACAGAAAAATACTAGTTCCCTTTATATGCATAGTCTAAGATGCCAGAATTTTAAGAGATTTTTATTCTTTGTTATTGACAGAATTGTATACTACAATAATAACAAAGGTGGTGATGACAACACCTTACTTGAGGCTAAAGAATGTTTATGGCAATTACGGCTAAATGCAAGTTCTAGCCCTGGTATTAACGAACATATTTCTATATCAAGTATACTAAAGTACAAGTCTCAATTTATTTGATCTTGTATGTATTACGTTAACATCTGATAATTTAATGTTTTAAATAATTTGTATAACAATATGAATTTTAATGTTAGTAGGAAATTTTTCAATGAATGATTTTATGCTGGATTGTATAACAATTATTTATTTTTAATAATCATTTAGATTTATATTATTACCTAGATATTTATATATGTATTTTTAACTTTTATTTATTGGTATTACATATACATAGTTTTTGACAAGAAGGTTTTATTACATTTACAAATTAATAAGTTTGCACAAGTCCTGGCTGTTTATGTTAATTTTTGATGTAAATATTGCTGATTGTACCTTTTAAATGAAAAATTTTTAGATGCGTAGGTAATAATTTGTTTAATTGTTTAATTGTTCAATTATCCAATTTGTATAAGGATTTCAAATGAGGTTCAACACAAGGATTGTCAGTACTCTGAAGATGCCCTGTTGTGTGTGGGTGAAAGCGCTTAGTACAATTTTGGTTAAATAAATAAATGGGTGGTCTGCAGTTGTTCCTGATTCGCCTTTTTTGTTTTACTAAATCTCCAGCTTTACTCCGTAGCATATCGCCTACTCCGAGGTGATCTCTGCCTAACATATAAAGCTATGTCAAACCCACAGCTGTTGGACATGCTACACCTAAAGAAATTCCAATCTCTCCAAGCTACACGGTCTAGGGACCTAAACCTTGTCACCACAATAAACAGGACATGCCGGAGGAATAGATTCCTGTCCCAGAGACTTCCTATACTCTGGAACAAGCTACCCATCTATGTCAAGCAAAGTTCTTCATTAGCACTCTTCAAGAAAAAAAGTGCCTTTACATAGGAAATACACCCCAGGGATCACTTCTGTGTCTCTGCTGGACAATGGCACAGGAAAATAACTTTCTTGGGTGGCGTAAGCTAAGGTACCTTGCTAGCTAGGCTTACGTAGGCCCTTGGGCCATTAGCCTAGTACCTACCTATGAACCTATATATATAAAGCTTTTTATTTCAACATAATTAATTTTTAGGGGTAGACTTGGGTGGTGAATTTTTGAATGGTTGCCTGTATGTAGTTTAACTGTGATCTGTCTGAAGTTACTTTTCTGTTTTATTCTTAAGTGAAGAAGAAAATTAGTAAGAAATATGGACTGTGTTTTACATGTATTTTTTTCTTTTAAACTACATGTTGAATTGGTTAGATCTCATATGTTGCTTTTGGTGAGATAAGGTGTTTTATGATCATTCATATATCTTGCATTGTGTAAGCGGTATGTGAATATTTGTTCTGTTTTTAGAAAGTAGCATGCATATGTCAGGTTTATGGAAATTATTGTAACTTTGATAATGTGCCAAGGATGCAGGTGAACTTGTAATAATGTGCCAAAGATGTAGACAAACTTTTAAATATTAGAGTAAAATCAGAAAATATCTGAACAGAATACCAAATTCAAATAAATATTTTATTACACCCTCCATAAACTTTATCTATGGTCTAATTTTATACACACAAACATACATACATGTATATATATATATATATATATATATATATATATATATATATATATACACAGACACACAGACACACCTACACCCACACACTGTAACCTAGTACTAAGGAAATGTTGTTTTCCAGCCTTAAGGGTAGTACACGCTTTCCTTAGGAAGAACAAATCAACAAAAAGTGAAAGCTAAAATAATAAAGATGGATTAGGTTCATAGATTAGTAATAGGCTAGCTGCCCTTTTGAAGCCTAGCCAGTTACCCCATGTGAGAATCAAACCCTGCACCTTCTGTCTTTAAGGTTAACACCTTAATCATTATGTCATCCTCCCACAGGCAATTCAGACTGGAACTGCATGTTTAAACTAAGGTTTATTAACTTGTCAGAGCTTTATCAGATTTAAGTTATACATAAAAGTAACAAGTAATATACACTTTTCTATTTTCCAAATGAGTTACAACAAAGGCTTTACTCCAAGAGCACTTAAACAGATCCCATTCAATGACAGTGACTGGAACAGTGGTTCATTCACCGTTTGCATCTTTGCAGTGACTGATGCTGTTAATGCTTGTAAATTTTTTTCTTATTTTTAATAAGAATGCAAAGTGATCTTTGACAAGGATCTTACATAAGAAGTCATGACAATAGCCCATTTTAGTAATCCGTATGCCAATATCTATAGCAGTCATTCCTGTGTAGTTTTCCCGTGTGTGTGTGTGTGTGTGTGTGTGTGTGTGTGTGTGTGTGTGTGTGTGTGTGTGTGTGTGTGTGTGTGTGATGTTTATGGTTCACTGAGTACTCTTGCACAGATGGAGAATTTTTTAATAGGCCATTTCAGTAAAAATCAAAACTTCCCCAAGGTTGTGTGACCTCAGAGAATATGCAATTAAGCTTTCAAGTATCATATATCATACTCTATTATTGCACGAACACTCTGACATAGAATTTTCCTGTAGTATAATTGAATGGCTTTCCAGTTTCCTTTCACAGGACTCATTCATTTTGTATGTATCCAATAATACCTGCTTATCTGCAGCCACAAGCAAAAGTCTATATGAAGAATCAGTACTTGTCCTTGTCTTTTTCCCCTCTTCTTTGAGACCTCCCCCTCATCAGCTGAGCTCTTCACACAGACATAGTTTTCACTAAGGCTAGTAATCACTCTCACCAATGAACTCCAAACAAGCTGCACAGCAAAAATCTTCAGTTCCATGTCAACAGTCCCAAAACCTCTCTAATTCTATCTGGCACCCCAAAATACTACATAGTACCCCAGCTGTTACCATCACTTATACCGAGGATGCTACTCTTGCTCAAGGTCAAACACAAAAATATCTGGACATTTATTTGAGCCTCATCTGTCTTTTCACAGATATATTAAGACACAATGCCTTCATGAGGTAGACCCTGTTTTTACAAAATCTCACCAAGATTACACTGATATATAGACTGTATTTTATATAGCATGTATCACGGACAGAAATAGGTTAAAAAATAAAAAGATAGCTGGGTGCACAAGTCCCAGGTTAAGGCTCCCTGGTGCAGGGACTAGAAAAACTGACACTGTATAATCCTCAAGACATGGAAACTTTCCTGCAATGGGGTTAGGCCAGGCTCAGGGGGAGGCTGACTCCCTGTTGCAGAAGGAAGTAGTAGTCTACAAAAACTGACATGCCAAAAAAAGAGTCTTAAACATGATACAGTGGACTACTGAGGATAAAAAAGAAATTATGTATTGTTACTATTATGCAAAATGCCCAGACTTTCTGGACAGAAGATATACAAAAAGTTTAAGAGATTAGAGGAAAGAAAAATACTTGCACAGGAAAAATTGTCAAAAGCTTCAAATGCAAATTTGTGTTTATTAATACAACAGACTCATAAAAAAATATATATATAGACCGAGAAACCTTGGACCATTTGGAAAAAAAGAAATTACTAAGGAAGTGAGATTATAAAAATAACAAAATCTAGAGATTTTTGAAAGGTACATTGACATTTGAAAGAAAGAGAGACCTGATATGGTACACAAGGGGCAACATAGAAGAGAAGATTAGTAAAGCAGATGTTAAAAAAATAGAAGCTGAAGTTAAGAAATACCTGTGAAGTGAAGGATTAAGTGTACAAAGTCTAACACAGGTTATGTCACAGTATGATGGAACTGTAAGTCCCCCAAGTAAGAAATATGTATATGGGAAACAAAAAGAGATTTAATATGGTGCAATATTTATGCAAAGAAGAAAGCAAAACTAACCAATACAAAAAGAGCAGCAACAAAGATATTTGAAGAGAAATACTAGCAAAGGCATCTACATATGGAAAAAAAAGAAAATAAGAAAACAAATGGGAAAGTAGAAAAGAGGATTAGTAATAGAGACGTTAAAGAAACAGAAACTGAAGTTATGGTTTACCTGCAAAGTGAATGATTTAGTGTGGAAAATCTAACTCAGATAACATCACAGCTTGATAAAACAATGAGTCCCCAAATTAAGGAGAAATCAGTGGAGCAGGAATCATTTGATCGGTTGCCATATGAATATAGTTTGGAGCCTTCAGTAGGAAACCAGTACAAAAGTTCAGTTGGAGTTGCACAACAAGGGAAGGAACAGGAAATTCTGATGCAGTGCGTTCCCATATGAAAGAGTAACAGATGACACAGGATGAAGCTGAAGAGAATATGTCACAAGAAGATGTTCTGGAACTTTCTGCAGAATGTCCTCAGGAAACAGAGAGCAAAGAATGTGCCCTTAGTTTAGAAGAAAATGATGTAAGGGAAAAGTTGTCTGATTTAATAAAGATGGATAGAGATATTAAGCTAAATGAAAGAAATGGATTACAAAATGTCAGTAAGACCCAAAATGTTAGAAGTTTGATAAAACAAATGATCACAGTAATCAAGACTGTTCAAGAAATCCATTTGCTATAACAGAAGTAAATAAGCTATATTACTGTGCGTGTAAATTAATACTAGATTAAGTCTTACTACAAAATCACGGGGTAATAATGGAAAGGAAGAGGAGAAATCGAATGCCATCATGGAAGTATCAAACAGAGAAACTATAAAGCAATTAAGAAAAGAAGTGTCACTGTTAGAAGAGTATAGAAGAGGGAACAGATCAACAAAAATACTCAGAAATATAGACATGATAAAAGCAATGCACAGTATCTGAAGAAACCAAGATATATCGTACACTATTGCAAATAGTAAACTAAAGATATCAGCACAGGCAGAAAAACTTAGAAGATATGCAAATAAATATAAAGGAAAAGTACAAAATAAGCAATTTACTGATGATCTAAAAACATTTTAGACAATTGGGAAACAAGGCAAATGGAACAGAAACACCACCAAAACAAGAAGAAATAGACACATTTTGGAGAAATAGCTATATAAAGATCCTGTAGAACATAAAGATGCCGAACAAATAGAAAAAGTAAAATAATGTAGAAATTCAAATGTACAGGATATGAAATGGGATGAAGTAACAGCCAGTGAAACTGAAACAAAATTAAGAAAAGAAAAGCTCCTAATTGGAAACCCCCAGGCCCAGATGCAGTATTTAACTTCTAGCCAAAAGTAAGTATTATCATTGTTACATGAAGATTTAGCCCAGAGCACTAGGAAGTACTGGGAAGTATTTATATGTGCACCCCAAACAGATGCCAACCTGGTTAGCAACAGTAAAAACAATACTCCTCCTTAAAAGTCAACCTGCAATATGTGCTGAAAATTATAGACTAATAACTTGCCTTCCAATGATATATATACTATACACAGGAAATGATCACAGCAGAGCTTATAGTCATTTAGAAGAAAATTCAATCATGACAATAAAACAAAAGGGTAACAAAAGAAAGTCTTATGGAACAAAGGATCATTAGTTGTTAAATAAAATCATAATGGAGAATTGTAAAAAGGGGAAAAGTACGGCATGGATACACTACAAAAAAGCATTTGAAAGCATCCCACATTCATGGATAAAAGAGTGCTTACAAATGTATAAGATACACTCATCAATCGATTACATTACAGTGACCATGAAACAGTGCCAAACCACTTTTCAGCTAAGCCATAATAAAGGACAAATTATTATCCCAGGGATAAAAATTCAAAGGGGGATATTCCTAGGTGAATTTGTCATCACTGCTCTTTTGTCTTGCCCTTAACCCATTAAGCTGCCTACTTAACAAATTAGATCATGGTTACAATTTGGCTCCCAGAAAACAACAAAGTGTAAAGACTTCTCATCTTCTTTTTATGGGTAATTTAAAACTGTGTAGTTCATAACATAAGGAATTTTCACAACTACAAGTGGTCAAAATTTTTTCAGATGATATAAAAATGTCATTTGGTCTTGATAAATGTGCAAAAGCAACCTTTAAAGCAGGAAAACTGCAGTACCAAGAAAATATCAGTCTGGGACAGGAATGTGATATAAACAAACTTGAGCAGGTGGGAGTGTATAAACATTTGGGAATTGAAAGATCAACAATAAAACATGAACAAATACAAATAAAACTTAACAAGGAATATTTTAGAAGTCTAAAATTAATACTGAAAACAACCTTGATATCTAGGAACAAAGTCCAAGCTATAAACCAATTTGTTCTTCCTGTTCTAACTTACAGTTGTGGGGTGACTGACTGGGCCCAAAAGGTATTGGATCAGTTGGGCAGGAAAACAAGAGAAATACTTCATGCTTATCAAATGATTTATAAAAATCAGTGTATACCAAGATTATGTATGCCTCATTCAGAAGTAGGCATGAGCCTCATTGAAACTGATTACATGTATAGATCTGCATACATATTTGCTGACCTCACAAGATCCAAACACACAGAAAGTTATAAAACATGAGGAGAATAAGTCTAAGATGACTTCCCTGCCTAGTTTAGCAGAAGTATATCAGTGTCAAATGGGAATGGAAATCAAAGTAGAAGTAGATAAAAGTCAAGCAGCAACTGAATGTGCCAAAAAAAAAAAAAAAGAATATAAAGTGAAGGATCAGATGAGACAGCAAGAAATGTGGAAAATGCATAATTATAGTTGCAAGTACAAAAAAACTCCTGAAACAACCTCATGTCGATCAGGATCTAATGCAAGAATAGTTAAGAAGTGGTGAATTTAAACCAAAAGATGAAATGTTAATGTTGATAGCCCAGGATAGTGAACTATGTACTTGTTTTACAAAGTCCACTGAACATTTCTGAGAAACAGACAAATGCAGGTTTCGTAAAGCAGAACTGGAAACAGTCGTATATGTTGCTGCTATAATACTGAAGTATCTAAGAAGCACTGAAAAAAATGAAGCATTACAGAAAATGATGTAGTTTACATCACGAGATCACCAATTACAAAAAGTTCAAAAAACAGTTGCAAGAAAACCAGATATAGTACATCATTGAAACTGCTACACCCAGTGATTAAAGTGTCTTACATACAAGCAAACACAAAGTCATAAAATAAACAGGATTTGCAGGCAGAAATGAAGGCAATGTGGAAGGAGGACACCCATATGGTTCCAATAATAGTAGTAGCAATGGGTCTTACAAAAAGCATTTACAGTCATGTTGAGATATGTTACTGATACATGTAACTCTGTATGAATTGCAGACGGAGCAGTCATGTTGAGATATGTTACTGATACATGTAACTCTGTATGAATTGCAGACGGAGTCAGTTCTGGGCACATTGTGGGTGCTGTGATCAGTACTTTTGGCTAACATCAAAGAGTGAAACAATACTAACTTCATGAACTTTAATCATTGGAATGAGATCCACTCCCATCATGATATTAGAAACACAAAATATTTGGAGAAATTAAACTGCGTAAATAAAGTTATGACTTAACTAAAATTTCCTATAAAACCTCTAATCTCCTTACTCCTAAAGCCAGATGGAGTATTGCCATAAATGTTCTGATCCCAAAATTAGAGTACATGCTTGCAGTCAAAGTTTTCTGCTCTGGACAAACCTCATCCTTCCTACAAACTGCTGAAAACAAACTGTTACACTTTACCCACCTCTCTTCATTCAGAGAACATTATTGCTGAACTCTCACCAAAGGCAGTTGTCTCCCTCTGATAGCTAAGTCCTCTCAAGTTTTGAATACCCTAATTTTCAGACTTCTTCATTTTAACTACTGTTTGCCCATACTAAACAAGTTACAAATAAATCACCTTTCCTACACATTCCACAGCTCCTTTCACTCTGTACCTGGAGGAGATCCATTCATAATGTTACTCCTGCTTTTTTGAAGACTATCCTTGATGATGTTGTACAAGTGCATGAAAGCTACTTTGTCTGTTAAACAAAGTACAATAATACAATGTACTGTCAAACTTCAGTGTTAATTTTATTTTACCTAACATGTATGTTATGTAATATAATTACCAATATATGTTCTACGTATGAGTTTGTAATAACTGCTTCTATATTTTCTGACATATATTTGTATTTGCCTTTTTTGGCTGGGTCATGACTGAAAAGGATATTTGGACCAGCCCCATTTGTTAAATAAAAAACACCACCATTTGATTTTCCATATTATATTTGGTAATATCCAATTTCTATTAAACAATCTCATTCAGTCTTTCATTCCATACCATCCATCCAATACAAAATATTTTGCTATTCACATTTTGACATATTCCTTACTACATTTCTCATAAAATCTATAGTCAATCATATCCATATTTATCAGTTTATAATCTTGTATTTCACTTACAATATTCTTTTCTATTATTTTTCCATATGTTTTTTATTCATGGAAGCCGCGGTGGTGCAGCGGTAGCATTGTTGCCTCACAGCAAGAGGTTTTCCCGTTCGATTCTCAGCTGGAGCGCCTTGTGTGTGGAGTCTGCATGTCCTCCCCGCAGTTGAATGGCATTCGAAAGACATGCGTAAATGGCACCTCAGCACCATAAAAATCTACTGCCAATCATTAGCGGACCAGGGATCCGCTGTGGCAACCCCTAACCAGGAAAAGCCGAAAGAAGAACAACATGTTAAAAAAACATGATCTATATTTTCTAGTTCACCAGAAAAATTACATATCCTTTCATTTACTTTTTCTTTAAGGTGTACTTCTTTTTACAGGCAATCTATTACTTTGTAGTTGCCATATAAAAAAAAAAGTTGCAATACAACATTAATCATACACCATTTGTTTTATGGCTTTTATTTTTTTCTTCTGTTAGATGCCCCTGTGGGTTCATGCAGTAATTTTGCATTATCATAGTTTTTATACCATTATTTTCCATTTTCTCCTATTTCCTCTATACTTAACCTCTATATTTTTTTTCTCTCTTGTTACGTCTTTATTTGTTCATTTCTTCATTCTCTCTCCCTTTTATTTACTTTTATTAATTTCCATTCCCTTTCATATTATTTCTCAAATAGTCTTAACTACCACCAGCTTGTAGTAGAAGGGGAGGCACCAGGCCTTGTTACAGACATTAGAAAATCTTGAGAAGAGGATTACAAACCCTTTTCTTTCCAGTTAGGAATATGCAGTCTCTGTGGCTTCCCTGATCAATGGCTCCAACAGGTCACATGCCTAATTGAGGGAGGCCAGCTATAAGCTTATTTATTTGATACAGGAGCTGCTGTAAGAATTACTATTCAAAAACTACCTGAAACTAAATCCATAAGTTTACAGGGATTAGGAGTAAAGATTTATCAAGCTCAAGTAAATTACTCAGTAGAAACAAAAGTAGGAGATGATACCTTTCAACTACATCTGTTTCAGGTCCCACCTACAAAATATCATTGGTAGTGATATATTAGAAGAAAGGGGATACATTACAGATTTGGGTACAGAGACCTGAGAAGCCTTCCATACGTATAGTGTTAAAGACCCAAGATATTTTCATTGGGTGGAATTGTTAAAAGCATCTAATAGTGAACTGGAAGCGCAATCAGCATAAGCATGTCTTTTTCAGACAAATGATTGTGGGCAAGTTTCCAGTTTTACCACGTAAGTAAAGGAGGAGTCTATAAAACCCGTACAACAGTACCCAATACAGAAAGAAGCAGAGCAAGTAATTCGAAAACAACAGAGGCTTTAGAAGCTCAGGGAATTTTGAGAAAAAGTAATTCACCTCCTAACAGTCCTTACTGGCCTGTGCAAAAATCAGACGGCAGCTACTGTCTTACAGCTGATTATAGGGAATTGAATAAAGAAATGTCTTAACCTTTCCAATTAGTAGGTAGTATACCTGATCTTATTGCCTAGATTTCGGAAAACATGAAGATATTTCCCACCTTAGATGTGAGTAATGGATTCTGGAGTGTGCCTCTTGATGACAACTCGCAGTGAAAAAGTTTGCCTTTACAGTGACACAACAGTAATACAGTTGGAAAAGAATGCCACAGGGCTTTTACAACTCACCAACAGACTTTCACAAGGTGATGCAGGAAATTCTTAGACCACCAAAGTGTAGATGTTCTTTAATCACCATGAAGATAATATTCTCATAGCTACAGAAACAGAACAACATCATCTGGCATTACTGGAAGTCTAACAAATAGGATATTCTTGAGAGAATGGACAGCAGATTAAACTAGTAAAATAAAACCCTTGAATGGACAGCAGATTAAACTAGTAAAATAAAACCCTTGAATGGACAGCAGATTAAACTAGTAAAATAAAACCCTTGAATGGACAGCAGATTAAAGTAGTAAAATAAAACCCTTGAATGGACAGCAGATTAAAGTAGTAAAATAAAACCCTTGAATGGACAACAGATTAAATTAGTAAAATAAAACCCTTGAATGGATAGCAGATTAAACTAGTAAAATAAAACCCTTGAATGGACAGCAGATTAAACTAGTAAAATAAAACCCTTGACTAACATGCTTAAAGGGAGTAAAAAGGGAGATTAACCTGTCAAATGGGATAATTATAAACTGATAGCTTTTTTTCTAACATCAAAGGGGTGCTGCTCCTGTGTTAGGAGGTCCAGAAACAGAAAACAACTTTATCCTTCAGACTAGGCATACTGGAGAGCCTATGAAGGCCATTGTTTACAGCAGAGAGGATCCCACTATCAGGCTTTGGGATACTATTTTTGACCTCTGAGTCCAGTAGAAAAAGGGATGAGGTAATGTGAAAAACAAGCTAGCATAGTTGTCTGGTCTACAGAGGTAACTTGTCATTTAATCTAGTGCTCTCCAGTTGTACTTCATACAAAACATTCTCCCAGCAAATACATTCCAGAAGAGAAGCCCAAGCAGGTGACTAAGGTACGCATTGGTCAAATCACTGCAAGCTTTGCAAATCAATTTGTAGACATTCTTGTAAAAATTCCAAGTTTTTATCAGAGCTATTTTCTTATCAGGGGAAGCATATGAATGAAAACCAACACAACAACGTACCAATAAGTAAACACTTTTAATGTGCACATTAAAAGTGTTTATCGGTACGTTGTTGTGTTCATTTTCTTTTTGATTTATTACTGTTTTACAAGTACTGGACTGCTGTGGTGGTGGTGCAGCGGTAGTGTTGTTGCCTCACAGCAAGAGGTTCTCCCATTCAATTCTCAGCTGGAGTGCGGGGAGTGCCTTCTGTGTGGAGTCAGCATGTCCTCCCCACGGTTGAGTGGCATTCGAAAGACATGTGTAAATGGGTGTGCCTTAGTTGAAGGTTGAACGTCCAGCTGGCACCTCGGCGTTTGTGAAAATCGACTGCCAATCATTAGCAGACTGGAGTTCCGCTGTGGTGACCCCTAACCGGGAAAAGCCAAAAGACAAACAACAACTGTTTTACAAGTACTGCTTTACTTTGACACTGTTTGTTTACTTTGCTTGAAGCATGTTAATGCCCTGACATGGAAAATGAGGAAGAGAATATGAGGGTGAGTACTCAAGTCATTGAGGATGTCCAAAATGGTACACAGAAGGGTCTAGATTCTAGAATTCAAAAAAGGATGTTTTGTGGCAGGCTGGGCAATTTACAACCCTGAAGCAAAGAAACAGTGAAAGGAATGTCTCTACGGGGGGGGGGGGGGGGGGGACATTCAGCAGAAAGGACTGAATTAGAAGCAATCAAATGGCCTTTGTTGTTTCCTAGACCCCGTCTACATGTAAAGTGAATATGAGGCCTGAATGTTGACTTCATCCTTCCCTATCTGGGCAAGGAGAGTTTTGTGGACTGCAGTTGGTAAACCAGTGAAATGATCACAAGCATTCAACAATTACTTACAGCATTCAATGATTACTTACAGCATTCAACAATTGCAGCATTCAACAATTACTTATAGCATTCAATGATTACTTACAGCATTCAACAATTACTTACAGCACACAAGACACCTTAGTGTACACACTTCAGCCACATCTTACTTTGAAACTGCCTTTCTGGACTGGAATTTGAGCAAAATACATTTATATGATTGTCTTATGCAAGGAATGATCAATCAGACAACGTATGATTTTTAGCTTTGCCTAATCCTGTTATACCAACTATTTCTGGGATTTGCAAAGTTCACAAGGATGTATTAAAACCTCCATTTAGACCAATAGTAGTGGTACAAGGCTCAAAAACCTATCCACTGGCAGGCTTTACTGATAGACTACTGAATCCAGTGTTTAATGAGCCTACTCTTATGCTGAAAGACTCTTGGGATTTTTAGAGAGGTTAAAATATGACTTCTGGGACCCCAACTTAATTTTTCTTATGATAGATATGGTAGATTTATTTACATGTATTTCTCAAAGTGAGGGTACAGAATTTATTTTTCAGATGCTATTATGGCATGTAGCTTTCTTTCCTCTATAAAAATTCAGTTAATTTTAGACTTTATAAAACTC
The DNA here is from genome assembly GCF_019279795.1 of Protopterus annectens. NCBI lineage: Eukaryota > Metazoa > Chordata > Ceratodontiformes > Protopteridae > Protopterus > Protopterus annectens. The sequence continues at coordinate 554,060,524 of NC_056745.1, read as the reverse complement.
ATGCTGATAACAATTACATATGTTTGAAGGTGAGATTTATAAGTTCATAGTTCATAAATAAGTACTAGGCTAACTGCCCTGAAGGGCCATTTTAAGCCTAGCCAATAAGACAAGCCAAGACTCAAACCCTGAACCTTGTGAGTATAAGGTAAAGACCTTAACCATTATTCTACACCCAACCCCAAGCAAAACAGAGGTATGGCCATGGGATCATCATCTTTGCTAACATGATAAGGAAAGGTTGGGAAATACATATTAGAAAGACCTTCTTTGGATTTAGTGAATGCCTTTAAAACACATTGCACCCTTCCAAATGGTAACTGTAGTTCAAAAAGGGTTGTATATATAGCTAAATGTTCTGTGTGTCTGGCATTTTATGTCAGAAAAACTGAAAGGAAATTAAGAAAAGGGTCTATGAACACTATTATGATATTGCAAAATGTAATACCAACAATGCTTTATATAAACACACCACACACTGCCAAGGTTTTAGGAGGTTCTATTTTGCTATTTTGGATAGCGTTACTCCTAATATTAGGGAATGGGCATGGGAAATCTATCAGAATACAAGGAATTGAGGTTGAATGCTACTGCTACTGCAGGACTTAATGAGAATGTGCCCACAGACTCTGTTCTTAAACTAAGGTTGGATACATTTTAACTTTAAGGATAGTCTTGGTTATAGTCATATATGCTGAATATTTATAATGAGTATTTTAATTCATTTTATAAAACTGTTTTTATTTAATATAACATGCCACTCATGTTGTCTTTATATTTTTATAGGTTTTTATGCATATGTTTTAACTAACTTAAGTCCTTGGATTAATTCTTATGAGGACAAAAGCACAATATCTCATTGCAGTGTGCTAAAGTATCTTGCTATATTAATAAACTGCTTGAAATCTGGTAATTCTGTGCATTTGATTATGTGCATTACTGTGGTCCACTCTATACAGCACACACCTGTTTTGGTTATTTGTTGTTTACATGTGTGCTTCCACCATTTTTGGATATTATAAAAAATGCCTAAAAATGAAAAATTCCTTCTCCATCAGGATGCATTGCAAAGTCATCATGAAAAGGGGAAATAAAACACCCAAGCTCACTTTACAAGCAGGACAATAATTTTGACTTACCTTCTTGGTTACAGCATTTACAGATGTAAAACGTATAAAAACTGGGACTGTATGAAACCTAATATTAATCTGCAAATTTTGGACTGGCTAATAAATTTATATTGTATGACCGGCCCTGTGGTATCTCAATTTTTCATATTAGTACTAACTGAATTTCTTATTCTCTGTAGGTTAGTTCTTGATACCATTTATGTTACATGTACCCTGTAAGAACAAAAATGAACTGAACTTACTTATTTCCATATATATATATATATATATATATATATATATATATATATATATATATATATAAGCAAATATTTACATTTACTGGTATGCAGAAAATGTACTCTAAAACAGATTCCTTGAAAATACATACAGATAATTACAAGCAATTAAAAAGTGTGGTAGAAATGTTTCATCTCAATAATACAGCAATGCAATACTGTGGATTTCTAAGATTTTGACTGCTGTAAAACTGATAAACTGTTAATGTAAAGAAGTAAAGTGGTAACTGCAAGCCTTTTTCTGCAAAACAAAGCAACTTCATAATTACGTTTAATGGTTTTCATTCAATCTCCATGAAAAGTCATACATTTCTTACATGCAAATCTTTGGTGATTCATGCAGCACAATACTTATTTCAGTGTGTGAGAAAACACTCAAGTTTCAAATAATGCACTCAGCCTATGAAATGCAAGCCACAGCAAAGCAAGATGTTATTTTAATAAAGTACCTGGTGATCTGCTGCAGGAAATCGGCACAAAATAATTCTTATCTACATATTGCATCTTTCATCTAACAGAATATATTATAGGGATGAATTTAGATAACCTCAAATATTCCTTTACTGAGGAATAATACATGTCATCTAGATGAGTAACTTCACATACTGACTTTAGTTGAAAACAGTTACCAGTCGTCTACATGGATCATATGCATTATAATACCTTCATGAAACAAATGAAACTGAATCTGACTAATATAAAACTATTCTAGGATAATATGGGTTCCTTAAATAACGACTGAGATATATAATACTCTGGAAAAGTATACTGCTATATGAAAGAGGGATCAAGAAAGCTGAGGAAAGCATTTACATTTCAAGGCAAAGAAGAAAATGTAAATATCATGACTAATTCAGCTTACACATATTTCATTTTTAGTTGAGCCCAAGTTTGTCCACACACAGCATTCTGCTCATAATTCAGACAGGGTCATTGCGGCCCTCATATGCGCCTTTTAATAAAATGCTTTATTCAAAATTCATATATCAAGGATCAGTGTGTTACAAATCTGCAGCTGAAATGCTGAACTCTGAGAAATTATGTTTTTGTAGTTAATGCCATTATGACATTTGCATTCCAGGTGCTATTTCCTTCTGAACAGTTACCCTTTTCTTGTTTTTTAGAATTTGAATCCTGATTATCCCATTAATTTAAATTTTAAGAAGTTTTCACTCAGTACCTAATTTTGACAAACTTTGTATAAAATTAATACCACCTACTACACCCTCTAAAATCTACAAAGCACAATGATAACTCCAAACATATATCCTCTGTCAAACACAGCTGATGTTATCCTTAGTCTTTTAAATCCTTCAAAAGTGCACATCTAAGAACTCTGTTCTGCCACAAAGGCAAACATATCAGCATCTATGTCTTTTTAAATATTCTGCACAAAAGTCTGTTTGTGATTCATAGGATGTACAACTCAGCTTTATTCCTTAAGCCAAAGTTTCTCCAGTCTTTCAGTAAAGATGCCTTTGCAGCAGATCCTTACAACTGTCATTCATTCCTTCAGATAAAAAGTCAATATCAAGTATCTTAACACCTGTAATTTATATTCTTTGTCACTTGACTCCAAACTTCCCATGCGTTACTACTTGACTGATGCATTATAACTTTTGTTTCTTATCCAAAATGTTTACAATAATTGCATTTTCCAATCCAGTAAATAACTGACTCCTCTCACATCTTATTAAAATTCAAATATGGCTTCAGGCAGAAATGTTGCCAGCACATCAATTTCTAGTAATAATGAATACACAAATGCAATTGCACACTTAATGTTCCAGCAAATAAATGTCAACACTGCAATTAATCAAAGTCAAAACACTAATGCCTAAAGTTATCTGTACCCTTACATGCCTACTGTCACTGCAGGAATACACAAAAATAAAAATAAAAAAAGCATAAATTCTGAATTTCTATAAACATGTTAGTGGTGCTACTATATGCTATGCCCACAGCAGGGTTGCCATAGTGAGGAAAAGAGTGCATTCAGACAGTAGTTGCAGGGCTAAATAAAGTAAGACAACATGGATCGGTGTTAATAATGGGGACCTGAATGCACATATCAGGACAAACATAACAGAATATAACTGCCTACATCCACATGGGTGGGGTAACAGAAATAAAGAAGAAGAGGCCATTCTAGACTTCTGTCTGGCAAATGACTTGATGGTGGCCAACACATGGTTCAGCAACACAGTCACAAGATCACATACAAGACTAGCCAACATGCAACTCAAGTAGATTTCCTCCTAGTAAGGAAAGGGCAGGGTTGTAAAATCAGTGATTGCAAAGTCATCCCCAGTGAAACAGTGGGCTCACAGCATACACCACTGGTTACCACAATCAGCTGCAAGCAGTAGCCAGAGAAGGATTTACGGGCAACAAGAACTAGGCTGAAAACCTGGACGTTGCGTGAAGAGTAAGCACAAGAGTTCAAGGAAATATGCAGGGCTCTAGCACCTTAGGAAGAAGAGCAAATAGGTAGAGCTGAAGAAGAATGGCAGCACATTAAAACAGCATGAGTGCAGACTACTGAACAGGGATGTGGCCAAGCCAGGTGTGAAAACAGCATGAGTGCAGACTACTGAGCAGGGATGTGGCCAAGCCAGCTATGAAAACAGCATGAGTGCAGACCACTGAACAGGGATGTGGCCAAGCCACGTATGAAAACAGCATGAGTGCAGACTACTGAACAGGGATGTGGCCAAGCCAGCTATGAAAACAGCATGAGTGCAGACTACTGAACAGGGATGTGGCCAAGCCACGTATGAAAACAGCATGAGTGCAGACTACTGAACAGGGATGTGGCCAAGCCAGCTATGAAAACAGCATGAGTGCAGACTACTGAACAGGGATGTGGCCAAGCCAGCTATGAAAACAGCATGAGTGCAGACTACTGAACAGGGATGTGGCCAAGCCACGTATGAAAACAGCATGAGTGCAGACTACTGAACAGGGATGTGGCCAAGCCAGCTATGAAAACAGCATGAGTGCAGACTACTGAACAGGGATGTGGCCAAGCCAGCTATGAAAACAGCATGAGTGCAGACTGCTGAACAGGGATGTGGCCAAGCCAGCTATGAAAACAAGGCACATAAGGAAAGCTGGTGGTGGAATGCAGAAGTCCAGGAAGTCATCAAAAGAAAGCGAGAGTGCAGGAAGAAATGGGAGATAATAAAGACAGAGCAGGTTAGGAAGGAATACTGTTTGGTTAACAAACAGGCTAAGAATGGAGTTGCAGTAGCAAATAATGGGGCATCGGAAACACTCTACCAGTTTCTGGAAAGTGAGTCAGCAGATGGCACAAACAAACTCTATCAGGTTGCAAGGCAAAGACAGAAAGATAAAGACAGTCAGTCAGATACCTTTCCTATGGGAGGCCAGCAACAGCCTGCTCACCATTTCCACAGGACATTAAAGGCAGATGAAATGAGTACTTCCAGCAGTTTCTAAATGAAGAAAACCCCACAGAAGCTGTACTGCCCCAACAAAACCTGTAACAAAAGAAGAGGACAAGCTCACCCTAGAAGTAAGAACAGCACAAAGGAAAATTAAGTCAGGGAAGGCAGCAGGCTCAAATAAGGTCACAGCAGATAGGATCTTGATGTTAGGTGAGATAGGGGAGAAATTCTACTGAAGGTACTCATAACAGTATGGAGAGAAAGGTATATTCCAGATGACTGGGGAATAAACATACTAGTGCAAGTATATAAGAACAAAGGGGACATCCACATCTGTGGGTATTACAGAAGTATCAAAAATGTCATATTACATGAAAGTTCTGGAGAGGGTGATTGATAAACGGCTATGCATAGCAGTAGAAAGCAAGATGGGATATGAGCAGTTTGGATTCAGATCATGATGCAACACAATTGACTCAATGTTTGCATTGAAACAGACAACTCAGAAGAAGCTAAAGATGACGAAAGAATCCAACTGGACATTTCTAGACTTGGAGAAAGCATGTGACAAGGTCTCAAGAAAGCTAATTTGGGCAGTCCTGTGGTGGTTCAAATTCCCAGAAACATTGGTATAATTAATGCACAATATGTTCAAAGACCCAATGACTCAAGTATGAACAATGTTTGGTCTCACAGAGGGGTTTCCAATGGGAGTCAGTGTGCATCAGGGTTCAGCTCTGTGCCCACTGCTGTTCATCATACTGGTGATGGACTGCATTAGCAAACAGGTTGGGGGGGTCAGATCAACAAAGTTGTTGTATGCAGACAATGTGGCATTGCAAGCAGACTCTAAACAAGAACTCTGAGAAAGGATAGGGGAATGCTGTGCAAAACTGAAGGCACATGAGATGAAACTGAGTACAGATAAGGCAGTTGTAATGACAGCAAATAGGTAAAATCAGAAGATGACAAATAAAATGGAAGGGGGAAAAATAGTGGAACAGGTTAACAGCTTCAAGTATCTGGGAGGGGTGGTTAAGGAGAAGGGAAGGTTAAAAGAGGGAGTCAAAGCTAGAGTCAGAGGGGCCACAGCAACTGGCACAGACTGTCTAAGGTAGTGTATGTCAGCAGAACGTCAAAGAAGCTGAAAAGGAAAAGTAAGGTGTACAAAGCAGTGTTGTGACCAGTACTACTGTATGGTTCAAAACCCGGACAGTGAAAGGAAGTTAGAGTCGATGGTGATGAAGTGCATGCGATGGGTGGTAGAATGCAGACTATGTTACAGACAAAGATACGAGGAAGCCCAAGTAGCTCCAACTGCAAACAAGGTCAAAAAGAACAGATTTCTGTGGTTCAGGCCAATGTGCAGAAAAGCAGAATATAATCTGGGTGAAGAAGATTTGGGATAGACAGGAAGAAAGCAAGAGGAAACGAGGGCATCCAGCAAAGAGGTGGATGGGCTGTGTGACAGAAAACCCAAGGCAGTCAGACATAACTGCTGAAGTAGGCAGGAGATTTGCAATAAACTGAGAAAGGTGACGAAAGCTGACACTATGCGCCAACCCCTCGCTGAAAATAGGAAAAAGGGGATTGCTGATGATGTTCAGTAACAGGATGTATAAAGCTACAATCACTGTTAATAGAGGAGCAACAGCTACAGTTATAACAAGGGAAAGTACCCTGCTTTGTAATAGAGATTTGCTATATAACAGATGAATTGAAAGAGAGAGGCTATGATGAGAAATTATTATATAGCATAAGGGAAGATATTACAAGTGTAAGAGATACAGAAATGCCACCCTACTTTAGTGTTAAGGAAACTAGTAATGTAAATAGCAGACAAATAATGAATGAAAATACAGCGCGTTATCCCACTACATACAGTAGTGTACTGATGGTGTGAAAGGAACGATTATGTACTGATGGTGTGAAAGGAACGATTATGTACTGATGGTGTGAAAGGAACGATTACAAGAAACTGGAGTATTATGAGAAGTGCTCCAGAATTACTGGATAGTGTTCCTGATAAACAAAGACTTTCTTATCGCAACTGTATGAACTTAAAACAACTTTTATTTTACAAAGATATAAAATGTGTAAATAATATCAAATCTATTACAAAACATGGTACTTTCCCCTTGTTATAATTGTAGCTGTTGCTCCTTTATTAACATTATTTACTGGGAAACCCTATGTCTTTAAATGTTCTGCTACATTAACACCCTCAATATAGTGTATTTAGCAACTTGCCAAATTTGCCCCAGTTTTTATGTAGGCAAATCCACCAGAGAACTTAGGGACAGAATAACAGAGCATAGATCAGATATAAGAAGGAATTACCTAACAAATTCACTGGCAACACACATTAATGAGATTGATTCCAAACATGATTTTTCATTTAGAGTCCTGACTATTATTCATAAGAATATAAGAGGGGTGACATGAACAATAAACTTGAGCTGAAAGAATATGAGTGGATCTTGCTATTGCAGGCTGGCACTCCTCCAGGAATTAACACGATGGTTACTTTAAAACCTGTCCTTAAAGACAAAATGATTAATCTAAAGTAGACTTTGCTTTATATGTATAAAATAAGAAGTGTGAAATTAATTTATCATATATATATATATATATATATATATATATATATATATGGTTCCCCTTCACAAAGTCAAACGGCCACAATCTCGAAAGTCATATGGTCAAGACCATATGCTCGAAATTGTGGAAGCTCGACTCTGTGAATGGGGAACGGCATAAACCACAGAATGGAAAATTTCCCTTTCTGCACTGTAGTGCGATTTTGGAGTTGGAATAAATAAGTAGCGGGGGGTGTGGGGATGCAGGGGGGCTTGGCCCACTGCAGAAACACTTTGTTGTGTTACGTTTTTCTGTTTTTCAGCTCCCTTTCATGAAGTCGAGATTCAGAAATTCGAGCATATGGCTTCGGCCATATATATTTCGAGTTTGTGAACATTCGACTTTGTGAAGGGGAACCATATATATATATATGTATATATATATATATATATATATATTTTTTTTTTTTTTGGTATTTGCATATTTTTTTAATTTTTATTTTAGCTATGCCTTTAGCATTGTAATTGAAGCTTTTTATTGACTGTGCTCAATTGACTGATTAATTGAATAACCATCTTAAATTTGTATTCAAATGTGGATGTAAATGATTGTTTTATCTTGCACTGAGGAAAGGTTGTTTAAACTGAAAGCTTTCTTCTTTTGTGAATAAATTTTATAGTACGTTGTTCCAGTTGCTCTTTATTTTTATTTTTTTTTACATAAGTTAAGGTGACTGCTCAGAACCAGATCAGATACATTGGATGATGCAGAGATTGACAGAGATGATTAGAAGATAAGCTGAGTAACAGGAAGGTTGGGGAGGGTTGTGGCTAGGTAGGAGGGAGATACAGAAGGGATGTGATGGGAAAGAAGATGGGACAGAAAAATCAAGGTAGTGAGCCAGGAGATGCTGAAAGGGAATAGCAGGGTGTAATGAAAATGCTGGAAAATTTTACGAAATTCCTGATGTCTGCCATTTTGCATTCTGATTTATTTTGTTTTACATAAGATTAGCTGTATCATGAGAAAATATAATTTCTCCTGAAATTACATCAGCAGTCATCTATGACTATACAAGCTATGCCTGGGAAGAATTATTTTTTTCTTTGAGTTTGTTACACTTATAATAAATTTAAAAAGGAAGCTTTTGCATTTTATGCCTCCTAAATTAAGACCAGATGTTGCTATATCAGGAACAATGAATAAGCTTTATAGTAAAGATGTTGCTTTCTTAGCTTTTATAAATACTTGGTGGGGGGTGGTTGTGCACTTATGACAGTCTCAGTGTCATCTGGAACCTCCTGGCAGTGCCAAACTTGGTAAACAAGTCTGGGATAAGAGGACAGACAAACAAAAAAGAAGTAATCTAAGAACCCTAATCAAAACCATACTCAGATTTCATAATAAAACTGAGAGATTATGGCTACCAGGAGACAACATGGAGCCAAGGCTTAGGGTGGTGTCCATTAACAAGTGCTTGGTAGATGGGTCACCAGTGCAACTCAGTCTGAGGTGGCTATGTGTGGCTACCTTGTAGGCTCTCTACCTACACAGTGAAGGGTGGAGGTTGGTACAGTGACAACCAGATGGCTGGCATAACAGGATGGATATAGGCAACATAGAACCTGGTGACAGAAACTGGCTTTAGGAGCACGGAATGCCACCTCACCGTGGGCAAGGAATGCAAGCTAGTACAAGAAGCAAAGAGGTATAGGCTTGAAACAGTAAGACTCAGTTGTACAAACACAGTCACTTTCACACTAGACTTCTTGGTCAGGGTGTTGTTTCCTTTTCCAGAGTTTGTCCATATGAAAAACGTTGTGAGGTTGTGTTCACAAATGTTCACAGTTAGAGGTTTTTTCTCCACAAGGAATGACAAGGTTGCTTCAATGCAGTTGTGACATGCAAACAGAAACATACTTTTTTTTCTGAATATGTGCCAAATAACTGTACAGCACAGAGTAATCAGTCTTTCTGAAATGGTTACAGAGGTGTTCAATGTGATGCCACCTACAGATTCTGAAATCCAACTTTAAGACCTTATTAGCCAAATGGTGGACAAAGAAAATAATTGCATGAGTATGAGTGGGTAACCATTTGATATATCAGGGCCAACTAAAGAGAGTCCCAAAATATGGAGACTGAATGGCCAAAAGAATAGGCTTGCATACAGTCCAAGATGCCATTTCTCTGAATATTCTGTTTTCTCTGAGGTATGGCAATCTCGGAGTTGGTATATATAAGTTCAGGAGGTGTAGGAGGGGTTCCCCCCCCCCCCACAAAAAGAAGTTTAAAGGAGAACAGCAATTTTCCAGATTTGTTCTTTTATTGTGTTTTCAGTCTTTTTTTTTCTGGCTTTGCAGCACTCAGCATTTCAAGTGCTGACATTTCACTACGGAGCCATATGAGTGGGAAGAATGCATCTTGGATCTAAACCCATGCTGTGAATTTCTGTGCAAGTCATGGATTGCCCATGACTGAAAAAAATACTCAAACCCAAGGGGCACATATAATATGTGCACATGGTACTAAAGCACCCTGGAATGAATCCTAATGATTGACTTTGTTGTCAAGTCATACGTGTAAGGCTGCATAAAATGAAACTTGATGAAACATCAGCTGAGCAGCTCTTGGAGATTCAAACAAGCATCACTGACTGTCTCTTGGAAATATTTAGCAAAGGCATTTTAAGAGACTAGTTTAACTCCTACCTTCAAGAAAACTATGACTGTACTTAAAATGAGACTTCAGCACTGAGTCAAAATGGCCCATATTAAAACCTCAGTCAGTGTCACAGTATCAGTATCTGTCATGGTTATAATCCTAAGACTGATTTTGATCCAACAGTGATGAGGGATGTGTTAAGATGACAAAGTTGTACTTCTAGGCAATGCTAATCGATGGCTCTCCTGTTTCGGTTTAGAGATATTAACAGGTGAAGAAGGCCAGAGCTGCACTCCAGGATATTAGAGGAGTTTACAGACACCATGGAGACTATGATGGCAAACTGTTCAGGACATAAGAATGTAAAGATGGAATGGCTGGGGCACTGTTGAAAACTAGCATAGAAACTGTTAAGAGATAGAACCAGTATATATATTTTTTTTGCTCCAGTCTCCGCTCTGACTATTGAGGGTGTGTAAGTTTACAGTGTCTTCCACACATTTAGATCAACAACAGCACAAATTGGAGTCAAAGGTGTAGGTGTCTCGATATACATTAGCAACAGACATACCTCCGCATTGGTTAAATAGAATGATACCATGGAGCTCATCCACAAGCAAGTTGACATAGTTAAGTTCCCTCAACGTATCATAGCTAGTTACAGGTTACCATCTATGTCCCTAGAGTCTCATGACTCTTAACTAATCCTACTAGGGGCAGTCATCATCCAACTAAACACCCTACTCATGGGTGACTTTAACTACCCCTTTATAGACTGTGAAACTTACACTGACTCAAACTCACAGGCAAATACTTCCTGGATGTTATTAAAACAAATACCCTTAAACAAATGGTGCACACCCCAATCAGAAAAATCAAACATACTGGATAACTGTCAAGTTAATTACTCCATTGATAAGATTCCCCTAAGAGTCAACCCAGTAACGGATCTTGGAACATATGTGAATAGCAATCTGGTCTTTGGCCAACACATAGCTAAGATAGTAAGAAAATCATTCTATGTCACCCAATTTATAGAAAACATTATGGCATCCAGGTCCAAGGAAGTTACAGTACTACACTACTCAGCCCCTAAAAGCCCTATCATTGAGTGCAATGCCCCCTTAGGCATGTACCTAACTAGACACATGTAAAAGTTGGAATGCCTGCAAAGGTTTCTCGCCAGGATAATTCAGAGCATGAATTTCCTGTCCTACACTGATTGCCTAATGGTCTGTCACTGTATTCAGTCCCCTACAGGTTGCTGACAGTGGATCTTTGCCTGGTTTACAGGGCTCCCTCAGACCCAGCCCTGATGCATCTGTTAGATATGCACAAAAAAACCAGCACCAGAAACACCAGATCCAGGGATCTGAGCTTCACATGTGACATAAAGAGAATGTGCAGAACAGGCAGATGTGTGTCACAAAGGACCACCTGCCATGGAATAGGCTCCCCATCAATGTAAAACAGAATCCATTCTTGATATTCAAATAAACCCTTGACAATTGGATGAGAAATCATCAATTTACCCCGATCTGGCCCACATGTCCCTTATGAACACAGACTGTCTGTCAGAAATAATAACACCCCTAACAATCTCCCTACAGATCCCTTAGTTAACTCCTTACTAAAATGTCCCCTCTTCATACAGGTGACCATGGTTTGGCATGTGCAGCTAGGCTTGTAAGGACCCTAGAGGTTGTTAGCCTAGTAGCACACACACCCTCACCTTGTAGAAGGGCAAGCAGTCTTGTGATTTCTCCTCCACCCAAATCAGCTCCAACATTCTGAAAGACTGCTCAACCTGTTGGGTCTGCTATCATGTTAAAAAGTAATGAGGCAAACTGATGGTGCATTTAGGTTCATTTCTGTATCTCATATTACTAAATTGGTCATAGGTCAGGGTCTCCACAGTAAGTCTATAAATAAACACCTTATAAAGATACTTTTAAGAAATATCTATATTCCTCCTAGTGCCTCAAAAACACACTCTGTTTTTGGAGACAAACCATTAAGTAATTAAGCATGTTTATAAAAACAAATTACATCATTTTACAGTATTTTCAAAATAAAAAGGCCTTACAACAACAAGTGGCATGGAATTCCCTATTTTAAATCATGTGGAACATTATTAAATTTCAAAATCAATGTAGCTTTAATTTTTTTCTAACCAGTACTTTTTCAAATCTGCTGAAAAAACTATTTTAAAACAATGTCATGAAAGCAAAAAACAACTTTAATAAATTCATTTGGCCTAAATGAGCTATTCTGAAATGTCCAGACACTGAATTTTCAATATTACTATTCTGACATTCCTTAAGATGCTATCTTATTCAGACCCTTGGCTATTTACTTGGCAGGCCTGCATAAAATAAATTACAGTAAGACAGTGAATTTTCTGTTACCATTCTAACAATCTCCAAGACATTCCCTTACTCGGACTCAATGCTGCCTAGTTGTTACGCCAGTTTAAAATAAATTATTGTCACATTTGATTGTACAAATCACCACTAAGGTCCCACAGAGAGACAGAGAAAAACAGACTAAAATTTTGCTGTATTGGTGCAGACAAAATTATAAACATTACACCTTCCACAATGATGTGTACCAACCAGGGGTACACCTATGATCTCAAACTTTTCAATTTTTGATTCAAAATTTTGTCTCCTAGCTAAATTTTTACCTACGGCACATGAAAATGATGGCACCTTTGGTTGTAGGTCAGCAAAAAGGCAAGACAGTATCTTTGTATACTCTTAACAACCTTGCTATAATTTTCTGAATATTTAATAGCAAACTAATTGGTTTCAAAATATCTGATCAGTCAACTTTAGGTATAATGTGCCTTTATCTGCTATCTGGCTTGACTGTACAGACATTCTTTCTATTTTTACTCCCCTCAATTTTTTTTTAGCCACCACAATGCCTTGGCTAAAGATGTATGAGAATATTCTCTACTTAACTTGCCAATTATGCTTTTTGCTTCTATGTTTAAATATCCTAATCATTATATAACTTTTGACTCTACAAACATACATACATACATATATTTCAAGCATGGGCATTAACACCCTTCTAACCTACCAATATACCAAAACAGTTGTTCCTATAGTAAGTGTCCAGGCTGTTCTTAAAAAAAATTCTAAACTAGTACTTGCTTTAATGTAATTTGGTAGTCTGTTCCATGCATCAGATACTCTGTCAGAGAACCAATTAGTACACTTCTCATTCCAACAGAATATTCTACATAGGTTGACTGATGATTCTCTAGTACTTTTTGATAACCCCAAACATTTCCAGAGGTAGTTGTCTATAAATGCTCTAAATACCTGATAAAGATCTCCTCTTAAATCTGTAAGGGGCATTGTACAAGTTCAGATATTTTAGTCTTTCATAATAACTTCACATCCATGGATGCCCTGGGTATATTTCCACTGTACTCTTTCCAGTTTACTCATGCTTGTTTTCTTACAAGGTTTTCACATAGCTATTCCATACTCAAGTTTGGGTGTAATGCAATTAACAAACAATGACTTCATCATTTCTGATTTCCTAGACTTTATAAATATTTGTATATAACCTACAATTCTATAATTATCATTAACCAATTGGTTGATATGATTAGAAAAACTCAAAGCTGAATCTAGTCATATACCCAGGTCCTTAAATGAATCCCCAGATTCAATCACTGTGTACTATATTAAATATTCACCTTTCAGTTTATGTCTCCCAACTCTCATATGCTTAGCTTTTGATATATTTATCAGCATAATATTATCATGTGCCCAAATGGTCAATTTATTCAAGTTCTTTTGCAGAAATGCCCTATTTGTAACACATGTAAACAGTTTACCCAGTTTCAGGTAATCTGCATACAGACTGTAGAACACCTCAGGCAAAAAATAGATCTGAAAGATACAATCTAAATAATTAAGGGCCTAGAACAGAGCCCTGTGGGATACCAAAACTATAACCAAGCATTTCACATGTCCAATTGCTGTAGGATACTTGCCATGTCCTATTTGTAAGCCATGCAGCTATCCATCTAATCAACAGTGCATCAATATCTAATTTATTGATTAGTGTTTTGAGCAAGACCCTGTCAAATGATGATGTTAAAACTACATAAATTACATCACAGCATAATTTTTCCTTCCCAGCTGTTATTATATTGTTATAGAATGTCATGTTACAGTTAATAATAGATATTTTTTCAACATATGCATGCTGATATATGGTTTCAGTTCCCAGCCTTTCCTATTCTGACAATAAGCTATCCAATATTACCTTCTTCACAATTTTTCTCAACATGAAAGTAGACTTAAGGGTCTATATGACTCTGGGTTTGTCCGACTTCCCTTTACCTTAAAGACATGTTTAATAAGCATGTCTCCAATCTTGAGGAACCTCCTCAAATTTAAACGGCCTAGTAACTAATAATTATAATAGTACTGTAAAATGTACAAAATGCTCTTACAGGGAGTGACTACCAAAGCTGGAGAATAACTAAATACAAACAAAAATGTGATGGCAGAATAATGCCTCTTTCAGCAGATCCTATCAGATGTAAATCCAAAACCTCAATTTTAAACCCAAAGGGTCTGGTGTGTCCCTTTATAAGAAAGATCAAATAATCTAATGAGATCCGACCAAGGTAATAAAATAAATGATGGTTCATGGAAGGTGGGTACAGTATCACTAGTCTGATTAATTGGGATGGTGGTTCCAGTCTTTAAGTAAGTAAGTAAGTAGAGCAAGCTCTCCCTCCTCAGCTTCCTGAGGAAGCCTGTGCCTGTATACAGATGAGGATACCCTATCCAACACACCAAAACTTTGATTCAACAACAACAATGTAGATTCTGTCCAGTTTGTGGGATGTTGGAATATTTTAGTTGTGTGCATGTCCACAGACAGATATATATATATATATATATATATATATATATATATATATATATATATATATATATACAGATATATATATATATATATATATGAATCCCTATCAGAACATCGACTTACCATAATACTGAACTGCTTATGATCAAGACAGAAGCACCATAAATCCACAAAAGCAAAAGTAAACATTGCCGAAAGTATAAAACACTGAAACCTAGCTGGGCATGCATCGCCGGCATTTACCATTTTCCCCACTGGAGTGCAATGTCATACGTGGTACATATAATTTCTAGGGTGTACACCCCTACATGACAGGGCGGTGCAAAAATGTTATAAAATGTGTAATTTTTGTTTAAAATGTTTCTTTTTTATATGTATCATTTTAGAGGTATTGACTGGTGCTGGCGGCACATGCACAGTTGTGTTTCAATGTTGTACACTTTCGGCAATGTTTACTTTCACTTTTGTGGATTTATAGTGTTTCTGTCTCGATCACATACAGTTCGGTATTATGGTAAGTCAACATTCTGATAGGAATTCATATATATATATATATATATATATATATATATATATATATATATACACACACACACACACATCTATACACACACACACACACACACACACACACACACACACACACACACATGTGTGCGTCTGTGTGTCACATAATGTACACTTGTTCTGTGCAGTTAGAGAAGACCTATGATAGGATGTTCGAACATGTCCTCTGAAAGATCGTGAAGGATAGTGCAGTACTTCAGCTCCTGTATCATGCTGTCCAATCCTTGGATGAGCACAGTAAAGCTATGCCCAAATTCATCACACTAACTCAAGCTTGGGGGTGCTGGCAGAAATTCCAGTAACTGGAACTGGAAGTGCTGAACTAAATCTTTAGTTGAGGTGAATATATAACAAGTCCAAGGATGTGAAATGTCATAATATTTGTTGTATTCTGAGGTACAGTGATCTCAGGGTTAATATGTGTAAGTAGCCGGGGTGTACAGAATAAGTCTAAGGGTGCAGTCCAGTCAACAGAATGCTTAAAAGGTTAGGGTAACAGCATACTTTGCAAATTATTGTATTTCCTGTTTGAACTGTTGTGTATTTTTCAAAGTCAAGGGAATTACACTCCTTAAAAGGAGCCCAAATGTATTTAAGGTGGTATCAAGACCACAAAGGGTCCATTTATTTTTACCACTCCTATTTCTGACTTATCAGACAACATATAATAACACAGCCAAGCTCAGAATGGGTAGCAATCTATGAGATGGCATAGTTGTTTTCTGAAGATGGTATAACCGTTTTGGCCTTTTTTGACCAAAATCTCCATCAGCTGTCAAGCACTCCACTGCTGAGTAGGACGCACTTAGAATAATAGTCAGGATCTCCAAATCTAAAAGCAAAGTACTCCCAGGACTGATTGCATTTTTCTCTTCACATTGGGGGGGGGCGGGGGAGGCACCTTTCTCTACAGAAGGCATTTAAGTATCTTGAGGTCTAGTTCATGAGTGATGGCATATGGAAGCATGAGAGGGACAAATGTAGCAGAGCACTACTTTTTCTCTTGCAGGCACTCAGCCTTGTTGCACTGATGAAGTAGCAACTGAGCTGTAGGCAGTGCTCTTAGCTGACCATAGTGTCTACTTCCCTATAATCACCTGAATACATAAGCTGTAGGCCGTGTCTGAAGGAATGACATTGCGAGGAAAAGAGGCACAAATGACATATTCTTCTAAATTGCTGGACCTACATTCAGTAACACACTGAAAATTTCTGTGATCTAAAAAAACATCAGAATACAGCAATTGCACATTCTTAGCCAGAAAAGACAGCTGGTTTGGTTTGGCCATCATATAAGGATGCCACTGACTGCTTCCCACTCCAGTTCTTTCAGGCTCAGCCTACTGCAAAGGCCCAGGGAAGATGCACAGCACGCTACGGAAATTCCATCTCACATCTGGCCTGGAATTTTGTGGCAGATCCCCAGGGGTGGGCCACAATCTGTGGCCATGAAAAGAGAAGTGTGATCCGCCATGTTCACTCTGCTGCCACAAAAACACTCATAAGTGTAAGGAAAGTGGTGTGAAAAAAAAAACGGATACAACTGACAGTTAAGTCACTTCCAAAATATAGGCAAAGTGCAAGTAAACAAGGAATTCCATGCACTATATTACAACAGCAGACATGTCTAAACGTACGAACAAGTGACTACAAGAGATCGGTAACAACAGCCAGCTATGAAAAATAAAAATGAAAATTACTTAATATACAGTAAGAAAAAAGCAGTGCTTTATTAATTATACCCTGCTCTGAAGTACACATTTCAAGTTGCAAGAACTGAGGCATCTTATCACAGCTTAAGAAAATTCAAAAATTAACTGCTTATTAATTTTCTGCAGCAGAACCCCCAGGACTTTGTGTCTGCATGGCACAACAAAAAGCACCCATTCAACCTGAGGGAAGCCCACAGGCTTGCACGGCCACTGGCTGACTCTTTGTCACCAAATGAAGCAAGTTGAATGCAGACATCACTGTGATGTTCCCATCAATAAAACGAGAGGCAGGTTGTTGGGGCTAAAAGCTAAGTAAGGAGAAGAAAAAAGTCAGTTAATTTAAAACATCATAAAAGTCTCACACATCTATAGTAGAAATAATGGTTAGTAATGCCTTGAAATTAATCAGAAAAAGCCTTTGAGCAGCTATTCCACTTTTGTTTGGAAACATTGCCTTTAAAACATTTACTTTTTGTTCAATAAAGTAAAGCATGCTCTAGTTGATTATATAAATTTATCTAATCAGCATTGTAAATAATATTCACCCTTTTTGGCATAATATGCTCACTGGTCTGGGTATATTTACCATTTCTAATTAAAACGCACATCCATATGACAGCTTCTTGCCAAAGTAAGACATTCATTATTATCTAGATTTGAATCTAGAAACATTCTTTAAGAGCTAAGTATACCAGTGTTCAGCACTGAGAACAAAATCACTATAGAGTTTGAGTAACAGCAGGAAGAAATGACAAAAAAGTAAACCCCACTGCAATCAGACTTACTGCTACCTGAATGCCTTAACCACATGACAAGCATTTTAGTCAGTTCAGTAAATAGCAGCTACTCTATGTAAAAATAAATGAAGCTAAAAAGGGTCCCCAGACCAATCTGCCTACCTGGTAAAAAAAATGTCAGTAACATAAGTGGTTTATGAAGTGGTACTGCCTCACTGACAGCAGTAATATGTACATGTTACATGTGTCTTCTGACTTGTCTGTTTTGTTTTCAGCTTAACAAATGGCATTACAACAGTACAAGACACGGTGCAAGTTATTCTCTCAAACAGCAAACGCAAATTTGCAACTATCCAACAGGAAATAATGAAGGAAATGCCTTATCCATCAACTGGATCAAACAGGCAAAAAAGTATTTACTTGCTGCATCCTTTTTAGCCATCATATAAAATATTCTACTAAAATGGCAGTCAGAGTGAAGTGCACTCTTAATATGAACAAACACATTTTGCACTGTGATGCTTGACATTAACCTTCACAGGAGTATACTGCAAATTTACTACTATTTGCATAGCTAAGATGATGCATGCAAGTATAAAATGTTACTCTAGTTTAATGTTAATTACAAAAATAATGGCTGAAAACAGGACATTGATGATGAAGTCGCTTTAAGTAAGTAAATATAATGTAGTGAATAGAGTGCCAGGATTTTGCTACCAATTCAGGAAAAAGAAAACTTTGTTAAGCACCTTTATGACATTAAAGGACTAAGAGAGCGAAGTTCAAGAGGTGAATTTTGGCATCCATGTTAAGAACACAATTAAAGGATATGATCGGATACCTGATCAGAATTCTTGGTAGTGCATGGAGCATTTTAAGATCTATTTACTACTAGTTACAGAAAAAAAAACCCACAAGTGCTTTCACAGCTTCCAAAACCATAAAGCACCTAGTAAGTACTGTCAGGAAAACAGTGTAATAGTCCCTTATGTTTACAGTTACCGTGCCATGCCTTTCAAATGTCTAGATTTTCACGGAATGTCCAGATTTTTGCCTTATATGTTTGGTCTGTTCCTCATAAAACATTTGGTATTTGGTTTTCAGACAAATCACTGAAGACTGAGGTCATTAAATCATGACATTCTTTTCATTTTCAGACTTTGCATCCTTCAGAAAATGTTGGTGAACATACATCCTGTTATTTTAGTTACTTTCTAAGTTTATGAGAGGAAGTGAGGGACATATTATTGGTACTGACAGCAGGTAGAAACAAATCTGTTTTTTATACTTCCACAGTCTTTCCTGGTCAGTAGGGGGAGATTTGGCTGTCTAGCATGTGACCTGACCTTAACAGGTTAATCAGGGGGTGATTAATATTTGTTAAGGTTAGAGCAACACCTTGCTGGTACAATATGAATTGTTATTAAGAAGCCAATAGATATGTAGTTCTATTACTTTCAAGTACTACAATAGGTGGTGGAAAAGAAAAGAGGTATATTTGTCTTCTACCAGCCCCTAGAAAATCCAGGGCATCTGACAAAAATCAGGGATACCTAATTAGAAAAAATAGGTATGGATGATGTAGTTAACTTACACAGATAAGCAAGACCAAATGTAAAACTACATGCTTGTCATTGACCAAAGGACGTTAGACATTGTTTTAATACTGTTAAAAGTTTAAAAGTTTAGCACTTTTATTCCACACAAATAAAACGAAATGTCATCAGAACTACATCATTTCCTGTTACTTAAATAGCATATACTCCAGCAGCAACAAACATTTCCAGTTAGTACCCAATAAAGTACCATACTGCCTATAGTAAAAACAGACCAAATATTTAGTTTTTTTTTAATTTACTGTTGTTCATTTAAAATATTAAAATGAACTGTCTTTTAACCAACAAACTACTAGCCAAAACACAGCATGGATTTCAGTCTAGTCATAGCACCACAACTGTCCTTTTGAATTTCACTAATACAATTAATCAATATAGGAATGAAGACAAAATCATGTCTGTGATCTTTCTAGATCTGTCTAAGGCAGGAGTGTCCAACCCGCGGCCCGCGGGCCGCATGCGGCCCTCAGAGCTCTTCCATGCGGCCCGCGACCCTTAAATTTAAATTTAATTTTAATTTAACTTTTTTTCCGTGTGTTTACACGTCCGCGTACTTTTGCTGTTCTGCGCATGCGCCAACTTTCTTTTTTTCACATTTTTTTCATACCAGCATCTTTCCGCTGGTATGCGCATGCGCGAAAACACCGTTCGGGCGTTTTTTATATTTCTGGTAAAGCTGAAGGAAGGAGCGACATCGTGGAGAGAGGATTTATTTTATTTCGTTGTGTACACACTGACTACACTACAACATAGCAAAAGGTAAGCTAAGT
Organism: Protopterus annectens; assembly: GCF_019279795.1. Taxonomy (NCBI): domain Eukaryota; kingdom Metazoa; phylum Chordata; order Ceratodontiformes; family Protopteridae; genus Protopterus; species Protopterus annectens. The sequence continues at coordinate 554,040,158 of NC_056745.1, read as the reverse complement.
ATTTTGACACTGTGTCTGCTCCCTTTACTACTACTGCACCTACTACTGTGGTGGGAACATCTTATATTTTAGTCAGAGATTCAAAGTTTTACTAGCTCTTTGAAAAGTCATAGTGGTCACATGGGCATTAGGATTCTCTCTGGGAGCAGTGGCCGAGTATATGTTTATTTACTGTCACATCACAATATGAAACAAATACAGTGTTGCTGTTTACACTGCTGGGGTGCTTTTATTTCAAGTGATTTCACATAAGAGATATTGCACGAGTTTCTGCTACAGCTTCTTTTTTTTGCATATTTAGTGTTGTAAAGTTGACATTACACTAATATCTGCTATTATTTTAAACATGAATACAGTTTTCAGGGTCATCAAAGTCTTCATCATTCATAAAACATTATTTGTAGAAGAACAATGCAGTTTATTTGATTTTTTTTTTTTTTTGAATGGCAATAGGTTCCACTTGGCTTCTGCATTAAGTTAAGACATATGTCTGAACTTACGAGCTGTATTTATTGCAATTTGTTTTTCCTTGTTAACAAATAACATTAAACTTTTTTAAATCAGAGTTTACATATCTTCATTTCATATACATAATGTGGGCATACGTGTTTGTGTGTGTGTGTGTGTGTGTGTGTGTGTGTGTGTGTGTGTGTGTGTGTGTGTGTGTGCGCGCGCGCGTGTGCATGTGTTTATTTGTCCATCTGTGTACTTGCTAATGATCACATAGAAAAATATTATTTTGTACAATGTAGGCAACTGCTTTGTATATATAAAGAATAAAAAAGAGAAAACAAAATTCTTTTGTTTTACCTTAGTTTTGTCTTAAACACCAAGTATGCACAAATGATTACCTGTAGATATGAATTACTTTTATAATTGCAACTAACTTAGTGATAATCAATTGACTAGTTTGTATAAATACCTATGTTTTGCTTACAATGCATACTTGTCAGTTGTTGCAGTAATTTGTTACTGTATGTTTCAAGTTTGTGACTAGAAGAATGAAAAGTTTACAAGGTTAATATTGCTGTTATATGGGGACTATCCCAGCCTACACTGGAGGATCAGAATTTCCCTGTTGGCAGCTCTATGACTGCCTGAAAATCTAACCAGATAGTGAGTGATATCAGTGACTAGAAGCCAAAAACTTATTATTGCCTTTGGTGTTTTTCCCTGAAGAACTACTCTTCAGGTGATTATCTACTTTATTCCACCAGCTAAGGTTAACGGGATGCCTGAGTTATTAAATTACACTGCAGTCTAACTTTCAACATGAAGACATTTTTTAATGACTCCTTGTAAAGAAGCACATTTCACAATTGCAGATGCAGGTACTCCTCATGACAGAATATATGTTTTGGGCTCAGCCAGTTTGACTTTGCAGGAGTTATCCCCTTTCACTAAGGACTCAATATAACTGGCCTTGCAAGAAATTGTGTCTTCATATCAGTGTGACAAAATCAAAAATTATGGCACCCATAAGATATTTTATATAAACTTGCATGCAGGTACCTTTCATATAAAACACTCATAATATAATTGCCTTGTGGTACATCAGTTGATAAGTACAGATGCATGTTATCTGCTGTGCAGAGAAACACTGAAATATAAATACTCAGTAACAGTAACCGACTTGGAAAATCAGCAGATAAGGAGGGATGCATACTTATCTCTTATGCAGAGAAATGTTGAATATTTGTAAATGGGCAATAAGTCAGAAAGGTACTCTTCAAACTGAGCAACTAAATGCCATGACAAATCACTGAGATATTCTCTGGCCTTAACTTGTAGCAGGTGGGTAGACAGGTCAATTTTTATCTTTGAGTACCATCTCTTTGGAATGCTTCTCAGATGGATCTGTTGTGCTGAAGCCAACAGTGCAGAGATAAGTAGTGTTATGGTAAATATCGCAAATAATTTCTATTTTCAAGAGTTTGACATGTATATACCTTGTAAAATTGTTTGATTTGCTGATTAATTCTGAGTTATTTTTTCCAAACCAATGTTTCTAATTTGTGCTATTAAAGACAGCATTGAATGTAGACGCATCTGTAATTACCGTGTTGAAGTAACATATATGAATCAAGAAGAAACTTCGCAGTATGGAGGGTGTGAAGTTCACGCCTTGAAATAGGTTATGCACCTAGTTCACTGATAAAAATTGAACTGTAAAATATGTACTACAAAATAATAAAATAGAAAATAGTAGGTAGTCCACAGTTGAGTTAAAAATGGAATATCCTTCTATTTTCTGTTTTATTATTTTGTAGTACAGTTCAATTCTTATTAGTGAACTAGTGAACTAGCTGCATAACCTCCACACCTGCCACACTACAAAGTTTCTTCTTGGTTTGTTTTTGACCCAGTATAGGTTGCATATTGGGTTTTCTGAGACTTCAGGGGATACCATGGATTTTTCTTTTTGAAGTAACATATTTATATGCCTTCATATTCTCTGTTTTGCCTCTTGTGGATAAAACATTAGCTGGACTGGTTTTAGATTAATTATGTCCTGCAGAAAGCAGATGTGAGAAGCTCCCTTGTTCTTGAATTGTAACAGAACTAAACAGTAAATATTAGTCTGCATATACCCCCCAGACCATTTCTGTTGACTCAATGCGGCCCTTGCAACTGAAAAGGTTGGACACCCCTGGTCTAAGGCTTTAGACACAGTTCCTCATTATAAACATATGTCTGTACTCTCTGACCTAATCTTTAGTCAGTCTAACATGTCTTACATGGGTCCAAAATGAGTTAATTGGTCATCAGCAAGCTGTAAAATGGCAACAGGATCTTTCTCCTCTACTTCCTGTCACTCTGGGGGTTCCACAAGGTTCTATTCTTGATGCTCTTCTATTTACTATCTTCAGTAATAATCTTCACACTGGCACCCAGCATGTTTCCCTAGTCCAATACACAGACGACTCACCAATTGTATGTGCTGCTCCTTCCCTACAAAAACTTTAGGAAATAACACAATGGTCCTTTCCATCAGTGGAATTATGGCTTCCCAACTCACACCTTATTCTCAAACTAAACAAAACCAAACGTATGCTTTTCCAACCCACAAGACCTATACACCCCCTGCATTCTATATCACACCTGCAGGTGATACCACTATATCTCCTGTTTCACAAACAAAACTGCTAGGTGTTGTTATTGACTAAAACTTGAAATTTGACACTCATGTCTCTCAGACAATAAAGAAGGTACATGAAAAACTTGGCACACTAACCAAGAACACTAAAATAGCCATTGCGAGAACCCACCTACTCTCTACTCTGCTTTATGCTTCAGCCATACTCAGCAATCTAAAGAAAAGTGATCTAGGAAAACTAGAAGCCTGATACAATACAACAGCAACATTCGTCACAGACTCTCCAACTAGGTGCCAGCAGTGCTTAGCCGTGAAACAACTAACATGGTTAGAATGACCTCATTATCTACCTTATACCAAGCTTACCACGGCTCATAAACTACTATACCAACCTGAAAACCCTATCCTATAAAACTTACTGCAACCTTACGTCAACAATTGTGTCTTACGTTCCACTAATAAATCGCTATTAAAAGTAACCAAAGCCACTAATACTGCAAGTGACTCTTTACTCAAATCATACAGTCAAAATCTGGGACACTCTCTCTCCCTCAAACTTTAAGATCTACGTCACATACTCCCACTTTAAAAAACTGCTCAAAAGCCATTTATCCAATTTATGGCTCTGCCCATGTTCCAGTCTGGGTTAGCTATCAATATTCCTTAAACCAACCTACCTCTGCTCTATCTTACTGCTACTCAAGGGACTCTCCTCTAAACTACTCCTTTTAACACCTTGTTTAACTTTCCTATAATAATTATTTCAAATCTTTTCTTGATAACCTAGCCATACCAATCACATTCTACTGTTAAAAACTACTTAAAATTTCCATAAATGAGTAACAATAGTTTGTAACCTTGTATCTCACTACCATGCACTACTTCTATCTTGAAGCGTTTGCATCGTTTGGTATAATTTCAATAATTTGTACTATTGTAACATTCATTTTTATTTTGCTTTATATTTTATGTCAATTGTATGTAATGTTTTGTCTTTATAACTATAAAACTTTTCTCCCAGGGCCTCCACTGAAAATAGGTCTCCATCCAGTCAGACTTTCATGGTAAACAAATGTCAAATAAATAAAAAAAAATAATACAATTAAAAATGTTGAAATATATACAAGCCTAAATATATATATATATATATATATATATATATATATATATATATCTTAATGAAACAATGTGCAACATCCATTGTAGTCAGCAATAACATTGGACATCGGGAAATCTGTGAGCTCTTACAAATAGTGCACTGCTGATAGATAACTTTTCATTAATACCCAGGAATTAGGTAGCATTTAACAGGAGTTGCCACTGCAACTCCTTAATCTCTTAACTCCACATAAGCTTCCCAGTTGCTACCCCTATCATTTTTGGGAACTCTCTAAAATCTAAAATATAAACTTTTTAAATTCCACACAGCTCCTGCCATGCTTGCTAAGGACATTGCTATCACCATGCTTTTTTACTGCATACATATGTTGAGATTTTTGTCATCATTGTTTCATTACTTTATACCAAAAATGTTTTATATAAAAAGTAGTTTCTTTCTATCAAAAATGGACTTTGTCAAAGTGGGAAGGCATGATATATGTTAGTTCATCACAGTATTACAAGTCAAACTGCTACAATGTTACAAGTCAAACAGAAACAGGTTAGTTGCTCTTTAGAGTTCAGCAGGAGTGTAAGGCACTTAAAGAAAAGCTTCACCTTGAAACTCCAAAATTATGGCTATATACTCATTCATTCATTCATTTAGTCTTCTTTTAACCAGCATAGAATGCAAGTCCACGTGACCCATTTTCTGCTATAACCTGAGAAAAGTTACAACACACAAAGCAAAACTCACATTGTACTATGAGAAAATGTTGTATATCAAAAATGATATATGTAAAAAAAAAACTGCTTCCTGTCACAGTTCTGTGTTTACAGTATCACTACTTAACCACTGCTCAGTGACATTTAAAAGAAAACTATAAGCTGATACTGAAAAAATATATATTTTACCATTGCATCTTAGTTACATCACAAAGCAGAATTACACTGCACTATAAGAAAATATTATACATAAAAAAATACTCCATTAAAAACTGCTTTCTATCAAAACTGATACGATAGCTATACTGACAAGATATAAACGTATCTAGTCATAGCCTTACAGTTTGAATAGAAACAATCAACTGCTACTGTCATCTAGTGGAGAAAAATCCACCTCAAAACCTTAAAAAATATGTTATATTAATATATAAAAAATCACCCTAAGTTATTCTTATATTTTAAAAGGTTTCCCACAGAATGGCCATTTGGCCATCAAGGTATACAAATCATGAAGGTCTCCAATGTGATTTTGATTCACAGCTTCTCTTTTTTAGAATCCATTGCAAGTCCCATTAATATGCTTCATGCCATACATAATGGAGCAAGGTGTTTTTTTCTTCCTCATTTAGGTAACTGTAAGTAACGGGACTCTCAGTCATCTGGGCTAGCTGCACCTGTTAAGTCTTCTGAGAACAAATTTACTTTGCTAACACCAGTATAACATGTCTTTATAAGTAAACTCATTGTTCCCTGCAACACTCCTGCACTGGCCCAGTAATTAAGGAGCCACAATCCTCATCACTGGCAACAGTGAGAGACCTACACAATGGGTGGGTGACAAGTACACAAACAGTAAAGTACAATTTCCCTAAAGAGATCACGGTCAGTCTGGGGCTGGTTTCTCCATCTCTCTCCAGATCCCCAATAAGACTCCCCAATGGCACACCTATAGGGTTGAGATCTCAGCCGAGTGGTCAAGCCAAAACCTCCAGCACCCTCTTTGTCCAACCAGTGCTTTGTATCCCTTGCCAAGTAGCTGACACACACACACACACACACACACACACTTTGGGATTTGGTTTATATACAAACACACACATGCACACCTGGGAAAGGCTGGCACAGGTAACACAGGCACACAGTAACTACAGAGTTTAGAATCACAGCAAATATTTTAAAACATTGCAGGACAGTGTCAAATAAATACAGAAAACATCTAAACTAATCTTTACTTTATTCTTATCTATATCTAAAAGATACTGTGCCCTAAATAACTTACTTACAGAGCAAGGCAAATGCAGATGAGTGGATGTTCTTGCTAGGTCCAAGACAAAACACAAAATTCTGAGAGAGTTCTTAAATTAATATCAAATGTTACTGCTGGGTCAGCTTGGATGACACCACTCTTTGTCATCTGCCTTCAGTTCCCAGGCTAACAAAAACTAGTATCTCTGTGTTAAAAATACACATCTCTCAGATGTTTGCTGAGAACTGGAAGTCGTAAAACAAACACTTTTACATTTTAGACCTAGTAATTACTTCTCTCCAAGACAATAGAAAAACCTAAGGCTCTAGACATTGTGTCTGCTTCACTGAAGGCTGAAGGCCAAACTGGAGGCTGAGCTCTCTCAACATAGGACTGGCAAGACCAGACAGGAGGAGAAGGTAACCACACACAATACATACCCAGTCACACATGGTACCATCACAACTTCAAATCATACACATACTCACACAAAGACATACTCGGAGGCTCTGATCAAAAATTTACCAAAACAGCAGAGGCCACCAAAGCAGACACCCAAACAACTACCACCTCACGACCCAACACATGCAACACATAGACCACACAGTCAGAGTGTCAAACAGTCACAGCCCTTAAGGCCAAACAAAATGCCAGACACACTTGTCATTGGTGATTCCATAGTCAGACACACTGACGCCCCGCTCACCAGACTGAGTAAAGAGAAGGTCACAGTAAGCTGCCTGTCAGGCGCTAGAATCCGCCACATAACGCAAGCACTCAGGTCTCTCAACAGCAGGTACAAGTACGACTCAGTCATTGTCCACGCTGGTGTCAACGACCTGAGACGCACCTCCTTGGACTACATGAAAAGGGACATCGAGGAGCTCTCTGATTATGTAGCCCAGGCAGGTATGACCCTGACCTTGAGCAGTATCCTACCTTCACCTAGAATGATGCCACAATACAGTGATAAGATGATCAGCTTTAATAATTGGCTTAAATTCTGGTGTCATTCAAAGGGGATCCAATGTCTGTCTGCCTGGGATGACATGCTGGACAAGCCACGCTGCTTCAAGGGACGGCTTGCACCTGTCACCCTGGGCTTCCGGATATTGGCAAAGGCTCTTGCCACCCCCATAGTGCCTTTTTAGGCAAGGCTCAAATTCTAAACCTACCACCCTAGAACACCAAAAGGAAAAAAACTAAGGGTAATGCTGCTCAATGCCAGAAGTCTCAATCTCAAGATGCACGCACTCGAGGCCCTTCTCAATATGGAGAACATCGATGTCTGTGCTGTGACAGAAACCTGGTTCAAGGCTCCTGAGAGCACCCCAGCACTAACAGGTTTCACCTCATATCATGCGTTCCGGCCCCAAAATCCGGACAACACCAAGAAAGGAGGGGTGTCCATATTCATAAAGGACACCCACACCTCAAGGTTGGTGGCAACGCATGATGCATCGGAGACCATCCAGGTGCAATTAACCATAGGCAAGACTGCTCTGCAATTTGTAGCATGTTACAGGCCACCCTCTCAAACTCAGGAACCTCACATGGCCTTCCTGAAAACATTGGAGGGATAAATGTATCTCCAAACACCATCATACTAGGTGACTTTAACTACCCTAATATAGACTGGGAACACTACTCAAGCCCGAACACTCTAACCCAAAGATTCCTGGAGTTCATAAACTCAAATGCCATGGAACAACTAGTCACCATCCCCACAAGAGGAGAAAACATACTTGATCTCATCATCACGAACATGGGATCAAAATGTTCAACACCGAAGTATACCCCTCACTGGTGAGATCAGATCATAAACTAATCTCGCTGGAGGTCCTCATCCCGCCCCACCTGAAACAAAAAGACCACAGTGAAAAACTTCTCAAAAGCCGATTTCACACTTCTAAAAACTAGTGTGGTCTCCTTTAAGGCCCCTGAGCCAGTGGTAAACATTACTCAAACCGCTGAATCACTTACAAATGCCTTCTACCAGCACCTACAGGACTGCATGGATCAGGCAATCCCAAACAAAACTAAGACTCTCTGTACCAAAGGCAAGCGTCCAGTCTGGTGGACCCCAGCCATAAACAAGCTCTACAACAAAAGGAGGAAGCTACTACAAGATAGAGCAAAATCCTTGAAAGGTAAGACACCTTTGATCATTATAAGTAAAAACTAAGAGCTCTCATAAAATCATCCAAGGCAAATTTTGAGAGAAAAATCGCCAAGGACTCTAAAGAGAATCATAAGGCCTTCTTTAGCTATGTTAGAAACCTAGGAGGAAACTCCCAGATATGCTCAGAATTAGTTCAAAATGATGTGAAAATTACTGAACCTACACACATTGCCAACATACTGGCTGACAGGTTCAGTGCAAACTTCTCCCCTCCCCCAAAAGGAGAGATATCTATTCCAGAGGATTGTAGCCCCCAAACATCTCCAACGCCCAGGTGAGAACTGCCCTCACTAAGGCAAAAACACAGCATCCATGGGACCGGATGGTGTCCCCGGCTGTGTGCTTCATGAACTCAATGAGGAATTAAACCCACAGTTAGGACAGCTGTTTAATCTTAGCCTCACCTCAGGATACGCACCCAAGGAGTGGCGCACGGCGACTGTGGTCCCACTTCATAAGGGCGGTGCCTCCACAGACCCTGGAAATTACCGCCCCATTAGCTTGACAAGCCTTATCTGCAAAGCCATGGAGAGGATCATAATGGAACTCATAAATAAAGACATAGGGAACTTGCAGACTTTGGATCCAACTCAGTTTGGCTTTGTCAAAGGCAGATCCTGCCTCTTAAACTTGGTTGACTTTTTCGAGACAGTCACCAAGGCCATTGATGAGGGAAAGGCAGTCCATACAGCCTACCTCGACCTGGCAAAGGCCTTCGACACAATACCCCACTCAGGTATCATCGAAAAACTCATCAGCTTGAATGTAAACCCATACATCACAAGATGGGTTGCAAACTGGCTAAGTGACAGAACCCACAGGGTCAGAGTTGCTGGAGCCATGTCAGACTCAAAGCCTGTCACAAGTGGTGTCCCACAGGGCTCAGTCCTGGGTCCACTCTTGTTCGGCATCTACTTTTCTGAAGTACAAGCAAACACAGGAGGGTTATGGCTGACAAAGTTTGCAGATGACTGCAAACTGGGCCATAGTCGAAAACACATCTGACACAGATATCCTCCAGAAGGGCCTCACAGAAATGGATAACTGGTGCCAGAGCCATGGCCTGAAGTTAAACGCCAAAAATGCATAGTCATACCCTTTGGGAAAAACAAGGCTACCCCTAGCTACCATATAGGTGGCAATCCACTGAGCACAGAAAAAGTCATCAGAGATCTGGGGACCCAGGTTGACAGTAGCCTTCGTTTGACACTCATGTTGCTAAAGTAGTTAGGAAAACCTTCTATATCACCCACCTGATCATGAAGGGATTCACATCTAGATCAAGGGAGGTCATCGTCCCCTGTACTCATCACTTATTAGACCTATGATTGAGTACAATGCCCCGTTCGGAATGTATCTGACCAGACACCTGCTGCAGCTTGAAAGGCCCCAAAAGTTCCTCACCAAAAGGATAAAGGGTCTCAAAAATATGTCTTATGCTGCCCGACTGAAAGAACTCCAGCTCTATTCAGTCTCATACCGCTTGCTCAGAGGTGACCTGTGCCTGACATATAAGGCCATGTCAAACCCAGATTTGATGAATATGCTTCACCTCAAAAATCTAGATCCCTCAGAACCACAAGGGCGGAGACTTAAACCTTGACACGGTTATAAATAGAACGTGCTGGAGGGACAGATTCATCACCCAGAGACTCCCTATGCTGTGGAACAAAATCCCGGTACATGTGAGGCAGAGCACCTCTCTGGTCTTGTTCAAGAGGAATCTTGACCAATGGATGGGAGATTGCAGATATACCCCAGGGATTACTTCAGCGTCACTGCTTGACAGAGGCACAGCAAAATGATAGGCATAGTTTTTATTCAAACTAAAGGGGTGGCGAAAGCCACATAACTATGGGCTAGGCTTATAAATGCCCTTGGGCAGATAGCCTAGTATGAACCTATGAACCTATGAACCTATGAAACTGAGAGATAACACAACCATAAAACATGATTCCAAGAAACAAAGTGTCACAATCCAATTGGTTTAAAACAGGTTTAATGTACCACACCAAAAAACAGGTTGAGCACTTTCTTCTACTAACCATAGATTTCATCAGAACACTCATCTTTGATCTCACTTCCTTATATACTTATTGCCTTCCCACCCTTAACAAAACAATTATATAATTAATCAATTAAAATTGATGTTATAAAATACATTTTAAAACAACATACTGACATAATATGTATATTATATAAAACATGAATAATACGGAAACTTTCTATTCTAATAAAATACATTCCTTCAATTGATTTCTATCCTATTATTTGTATATACTCTGTAATGGAATATAGGGCTCCAATATTCCCAGTACTCCCAAAATTCTCACTATATGTGTACTTTGATATTATCACCTCTAGGGTCACTCCTGACAACTTCCAATACAGCAAACTTGAAGGTTTCACATCCTATACTGTCTTCTAGATGTCTATACAGTGCATTGTTCCTATATTTCCTTTTGATACAATAAAGGTGGTCGTAGATCCGGTTTCTCAATCTTCTATCCGTTTTCCCCACATAGAGGTGGTAATATCAAAGCTATATCGGGGGAGAAGGAAATCAAATGGCAGATAAGATTGAATGCGGCTAGCCCCCCTGGAATTAATGAATATATACCTACAAAACCACTCATTAGAGTATAATATTTTAACAGTATTCACTTTAGAATTCATACATTAATAATTATATCAGGAATGATGGGTTAAGTTGTAGAATTGTTTACAAGTACACATATAGTGAGAATTTTGGGAGTACTGGGAATATTGGAGCCCTATATTCCATTACAGAGTGTATACAAATAATAGGATAGAAATCAATTGAAGGAATGTATTTTATTAGAATAGAAAGTTTCCGTATTATTCATGTTTTATATAATATACATATTATGTCAGTATGTTGTTTTAAAATGTATTTTATAACATCAATTTTAATTGATTAATTGTATAATTGTTTTGTTAAGGGCGGGAAGGCAATAAGTATACAAGGAAGTGAGATCAAAGAGGAGTGTTCTGATGAAATCTACGGTTAGTAGAAGAAAGCGCTCAACCTGTTTTTTAGTGTGGTACATTAAACCTGTTTTAAACCAATTGGATCATGACACTTTGTTTCTTGGAATCATTTTTTGTGCTACAGTTTTTGGCAATTGTTGGGATTCCTTGATTCCACTATTTTGGATAACCATAAAACACTTTAATTTCATCTTATTTTCCTGAAGTTTTGTAAGTTAACTCTGCATGTTCCAGCTTCTACTATTAAAATATATATTTGCAATGATATATAGTTTATATGCATTTCTGTACTTTTCCAGTAGGGTGCACTGTGGACACATGCTTAAAGCTCAACACTGTACAAACCATGATCAACACATACTTCTGTATCAGCAGTTTAATATTCACTTAACATATAGTTCTCTTACCTTTGTACGGAAAGCATATGAATCATGTTGATATTCACAAATGACATACGATTATTTACAAAATTCCAAATAGCTGAGCTGGCAGTGTCACATTTCCCTTCAATAGATCCAAGTTGTGCTTGAATATGGACAGTATGAATGAGGTCCATCAGAGTGGGATCCATAGATGCCTTGTATGACAGGCATAGAGCTCCTCTCAACAGCCTTCTCATCTTCTGAGTTCCCCCATTTGCTGCCATTATAACTGTCTTGTCTGTACTCCTTTATATCCTATTCAATATACTACACTTAATAAATGGTAAAAATCCACTGATGGCCATAAGTACCAAACTGTATATTTGAATCTTCTTTTTCTGCCCATTAACTGGTCTCCATTATTGCTTATGTAGAAAGCAGATGCTGACTTCATCGGTGAATAAACCATCATTTCAACATTTAATGTAGCTCATGCTTGCATGTCATGAAAATGCTTTGGTCGTATTTTTGTATTTAGCTGAATTTGTTTTGCCACCATGTGAAGCTACCCTGTGACAATTGTATCTTTTAGGATGGACACATTATTTTTTATCACTCAGGGATGATTATCCAATAGTAGGTGTCATTTCATTAGTTTCAACCATCCTTAACAATAGTCAGTACATAACTACTGCCTTATCTGTCTGACACACTATATCATGCCAACTATTCTCAGTCTTTAAACTGAGAATAAAGGTGCACTACACGTTATACATGCACTAGGTTTGTTTTCAAAATTTTTCCTGTATCTTTAAATGCCAATACTCTTTTTGCACCAAAAGTAGTGCAATACTGGATGACTCTAAGATTTATCAAAAATCATTTGGCACAGTATCCTATTAAAATTTTCTTACCAAACTTTCTTCCTTTAGCCTCAAATCATCCCTCTCTATCCAACTGACAAGCAGCCATCAGTCAAATGGAGACAAAATCTTTCCACCTACCTACCCGACACAGTCAGCATCACACAGGTATCAATTTTAGGCCCCCTATTACTTAACCTTTTTATCAACAAACTACATACTGTCACTCACCTTGTTAGCATAGCTCAATTTGCTGATGACAACTTTTATATGTACAACCCTATCCCTACCAGCACTTCAGGATGTCAAATCCTTTCACTGCTAGCAAGTCTTGGATAAAAGATGAAAATCCACTTTGAAATCCTAAAAAAAAACATTCTTTTGACTTCTAGACAATAACATAGAAATTGAAACTGTAACCTAAAGAAAACTTCTGGGCATCCTAACTGACAATAACCTGTAATTTGACCAACACATATTGTAAGTCCAAACACTACCAGATAGATGATGCAAGAAAAAAATATCTAATTAGATTCTTCCATATCTGCTCTATGCCTCACCTATTTTTACAGACCTAAAAACTACACTTAAAGCTAACCTCTCCACGTGTTACAATAAGAGCATAGGAAATTACTAGGCTATCGACCTGGAGGTCATTTTAAGCCTAGCCATTTCATCCCAATGTAATACCATAGAAATGCTTGTCAGTACCCAAGATTGCATTTAGTGATGACTGCCCATGTCCAGGAGGATTGTGGGCTCTATCCCTGATAAACATTTATGGTACCCCATCCACTCATCCAGGTTTCTCTTGAACAGTGTCATAAAGGTGCTCTGTTTCACATGAATTGGTAGCCTGTTCCAAAGATGCAGCAGTCACTGGGAGATAAATCTGTCCCTAGAGCATGTCCTGTTTAAGTCACAAGTCATATTTAGGTCCCTGGAATGGGTAGCCCTAGTCCCATTTTATTTACAGATATGCAACAAGTTCGTTAGGTTTGGGTCTTGGATTGCTGTGTAGGCCTGGCATAAGTCTTCCCTAAGAAGTCTATATGATATGGAGTATGGTGACATGGACTTTAGTCGGTCTGTGTAAGGCACATGCTGGAGCCTCTTGATCTTCTTTGTTGGAAACCTCTGAGGTCACTCTAATTGCTGCAGATGCTTAGTACAGTACATGCCAAATGGGTTGTTATACTCAAATATGGGCCAGATAAGTGCTGAGTATAGGGGTGTTATAACTTCTTTTGGTCTGGGGGTGATGCCTTTACTAATCAAGTGTGCTACATAGAAAGCTTTCCTTACTACAGTAGACACATGGTGGTTGAAGTCAAGGTCGCAGTGAACTTGTGATCCCAGGTCCCTTACCACTTCATGGGTACTCAGAGTATTGTTGTTGATTTGAAAGTGTAAGGGGGCACTGTTTGTGCAGAAGAGAATGATGATGCATTTCTTTGTATTCAGTTTGAGACCATGACTAATAAACCACTCGGTCTGCATGAGACTCTCCTGGAATATACTGACATCATTTGGGGACTCAATGATTGCACTTAGGGGCAAACTTGGTCAGCCACGACCCTTTAGTTTTGAACTGAACTTCTGAGAAGTATACACCAAACAGTAGGGGGCCCAACACTGACCCCTGTGGCACCCCACTGGCAACAGGTGCCGGTTGATGTGGAGTCACCCACTTTGATACTGTGTGTCCAGTTTGTATGCCAGTTGTGAACCCATTTTACAATGAAGGGGTTTACATTCAGTTTGCTAAGCTTATCAGTAATGCCCGAATATGGGATTGTGTCGAAAGTCTTTGCCAGGTCGAGGTATGCTGTGTGCACAGATTGTCCTCATCAATGGTCTTGGTCATGTTTTCAAAGAAATCCACCAGATTTAACAGGCAGGATTTGCCGTTCAAGAAGCCAAATTGGGTAGGATCCAGGGTTTGGAGGTCACCTATATCTTTATTTATGAGGTCCATAATGATTTGTTCTGTTGCCTTACAGATGAGGCTGTTCAGGCTTATGGGTCTCTAATTCCCCACGTCTGTTGCTAGGCCGCCTTTGTGGAGTGGAATAACTGTTGCTGTTCTCCATTACGCAGGAACACAGCCTGTGGTTAGGTTATGACTGAAAAGGGGTACTAAGTGGTAATGTTAGTTCGTGTTTTAGCCTGTTTAGAAGACAGCCTGGGATTTCATCTGATCCCATAGATGCTGTGATTTTTGCCTTGGACAAGGCTTTGAGGACCTGCTCTTCAGATATTTAGGGTGGGGAGAAGGTTTGTTGAAAGTTTGGAGGAGATAAGGGAGTGAAATTTTCATCAAACCTATCCACTAGCAAGTTTTCTATCTCTGTGGGGTCAGTGTCTGTGATACCATTGGCCACTAGTTCTGCTCATGCTTGGGTCCTACCCTTTAGGTTACATATGTAGCTGTAAAAGGCCTTATGGATATCCTTGGCAGTACTTGCTAAGTTTCTCTCAAAGGAACCCTTGGAGGTTTTGACAAGTTATCATATTTGCGTGTTGATGCTCAAGAGCATGTTTTTCCATTGTTGGGGCCTTGCCTTTGTTTTATTGGACAGCAACTTTTTGTATTCATTGTAAAGTTTGTTGATGCTTGATGTCCACCATGGCAGCTTGTTTTTACTTGGGACTCCTGCTTTGATTCTTTCTGGTATGGCCAAGTTTATACACTTATGCAAGTGACTGTACATGGCTTTAGTGTAAGCTTTGGTGTAGTTACGACTTCCAGCTTGGGGTGGGGCTTAAAATGCATTTATACCTTTACCTAGGAAGGTATAGTTTGCCTTGGTGAAGCTTTTTCATCTGATTTCACCCTTTGTAAGTTCTGGTGTTAGTGCCAGCTCGAAGGTGACTGATTTGCACTCAGTTTTAAGTAATGACGGTCCGACAGTTGCGGTAGTGCATCTATTTGACATGTTGGTGAAACCAGATACAGAATGTTTGTTCCCATTGTCAGTGTATGGACAATTTGCTCCAGGGTATTTGAATTAACAAAGTCAAGGAACTATTGTGCTAGTAAGTTAGGGCTACCGTACATTTCCCACTTGATGGTGGAATAATTGAAATCCCCCATAACCAATGTGTTCAGTAAAATTTAGTTTGTCTTCAGTTTGGTTAAGTAGGCTTTGTGGGCATCATGAACCACTGATGTGGATCTATAACTGTCTATAACATGAATGAGGGTCTTACCCACTGTAACCTGGACCTGGAGTAACTCAATGGTGTTGTCCAGTCTAATTAGATGGGAGGTGAATTTATCTCTAATATAGATTGAAACACAGCCTCCAATAAAGTAGCCAAATTTGCTGCCAGCCTTACATATATGACTCATCATTGCAGAGCCCTGCAATGACTAAACTCTCTTGAACCACCCAGCTATACAACATACTCACAACTTATTAATGCACACAGTCTTATACATGCACCAGAAAACTGTACAGCACTAAAAGATACTTTCCATGCAGAGATCTTCCTTCAACCAATAAGCTCTTAGCAATAACAGTAAAGTCTAATAACTCAGCAGGTGACTCATACTCCTATTATGTAGCTAAACTCTGGAACACCATCGCAACATACCCTCTTTAAGCCCTCACTATATCAACACCTAAGCCACACATAATCATGAACATGCTCCTCATCTGGGTATTTCTATTTTCCTTTGCTGGTTCATACCCCATCGCTTTATACCCTATAGCCCTTACTACACAACAAACCTTTCCATACTCCTCAGTTTCCTTCCTACCTTAATCCCCACTTTACAATTCAATTTCTTTTTGATCCTCCCACTTTATCCATAATCAATATCAACCTGTTTTTTTCCCATTTTCTACATGGGGTCAAAGTGTTGCATCAAGTGTTGCCATTGCTTTTGATTCAGTGCCACTCCCCAACATTCTTCAGCAAACATGCTGACTATCGCAGGTCTTCTCTCACACAATCCATCTATTTCTATTCTGGTTGCCCTCATTTCCTTTTGTATTCTTCCTGACTGTCCCAAATCTTCCTCACCAGATTGTCTACTGCTTTCCTACACGTGTTCAGACCTCCATAATCTGTTCTTGTCTGCAATTGGAGCTACTTGGGCTTCTGCTATGATGTTCTCATTTTTTCATCTGTCCCACAGTGTGCATCCTACCACATGTCTCACGCACTCATATCCATTACCTCCAGCTTCCTCAACTGCTCTCCCTTCACTGCCCATGTTTCTGCACTATATGCAGTACTGGTTGTACTACTGTTTTGTATACCTTACTTTTCAGCTTATTTGGCAATTTTCTGTTATACACTAGCCCTGATACTCTGTGCCAGTTATCTGCAGCCTCTCTAATTCAGCCTTTGATGTCCTCACTTACACTTCCCTTTTCCACAACGACCCTCACCAGAACTTTCAGGTAGTGTGACAGGAATTTGATACCTCTACTGCCCACAGTTGTGAATGTCTTGTACACTGGCACCAGTATGCTTATTCTCCAGTCATCTGGGATATGCCTTTCTCTCCATACCGCTATGCTCCCTCAGAAGTCATACCTCTTGTAACTCACTCAACATCTTGATTATATCTGCTGTGACCTCATCTGGGCCTGCTGCTTTCCCTGACTTCATTGTCCTTAGTGCTCTTCTTACTTCTATGGTGGGCTCTTTTTCTTCTTTCAATGTGGGTTGTGTCTTGGGCAGCACAGTTTCTGTGTTTTTTTGCTATTCAAAAGCTGCTGGAAGTACTCCTTCCATCTGCCTACTATGTCTTGTGGACTAGTGAGCAGGTTGATCCTGGTATCCCTTATGAAGGGTATCTGATGACTATCTTCTTTATCTTTCTGTCTTTGTTTTGCAACCTGAAAGAGTTCATTTGTGCTATCTACCGTGTCACTTTCCAGAACCTGGTACAGTGCCTCTGATGACGTGTTTGTCACTATTGCAACTGTTCTCTTAACCTCTTTGTTACACAAACAGTATTGTTTCTTAGCCCAGTCTTTTCTATCTCCCACTTTTTCCTGCATTCCTTCTTTATTTTGATGACTTCCTGGGCATCTGTATTCCAGCACCAGCTTTCCTTGTGGACCTTATTTCTATACCTGGCTCAGGTGCATATCTGTTCTATAGTCTTCAGATATGCTGCTTTGAGGCATTGCAATCTTCCTCAACTCTACCTATTTTCTCTTCTTCCTGAGGTGCTAGAACCCAGAGTATTTCCTTGAATTGTTCTGCTTTCTCTCTCCCTCCAGTCAACTCCCAGGTCTTCAGACTGGTATCTATTGACCTTTCCACTTCATTCACCTCCTTCAAATACTCTCCACCACTCTCTTCTAACCAGATTCTGTGTCACTATGTAAACTATCATTCCTATGCCCAGTATCCTTGGCTCCACAGCTATACAATGCCTCTCCCCTGCTCTTCTAGTTTTAACTATCTACCTACAAGCTAATGTTTTATAATCCTTATCGCAATTTAATTTATTCCTAACATCTACGGTGTAACTAATGTGTGTTTGTTGCATATATTGCACATGAACTGTTTGCATGCTAAATGTTATACACTTGGAATTTAATATCATGTATAATGTCACCGCAAAAGGAATACCTCTTTTATCTTTGTATAGTGTCACTAAAGAACAATTACCTGTTTTTATATAGATGTATTAAGTAAGTATCTATGTAAGGTATCTTTGCAAAAACTTTGTTTGACCTCCACTGAAAATGGCCTTTTTCAGTTGGACTTTCCCGATTAATACAGACATATAAATCAATCAATCACAGCATGTTGAATATATCATTACTGATTATAGGATTCAGCAGATACCCACCAACAACAGCAGATGAAGGTAAGAGTATATTCTTAAGTGCTGTGTGTGGTTTAGGTAAATGATTTAAAGTGCTTAACAAACACTGCACTGACATGTGAGTATATGATCAATAAAATGCTGTTTACCCATTAAAGACAAAAACATTACCTAAGTAAAAAGCATTGCAGAGATGATGAAGTTTATATCATATGAGATCATCCATTACCAACAGTTCAAAAACAGATGGGACAAAACCAAATAGAGAAGTCCATGAAAAGTAGACAAAAGTAGCACTGATCATTGAAATTACTACATCCTGTAATTACCGTGTCTTATGTACAGAAAGAGACACAAAGTCATAAAATACAAGGATTTGCTGGCAGAAGTGAAAGCAATGTGGAAGAGGATGTCCAGACACTTCCAATTGTAGTAAGAGCAACGGGTCTCATAAAAAAGAATTTAGTCATATTTAGATATGCTACTAATATATGTAACTCTGTATGGATTGTGGAAGGAGTCAGTTCTGGGCACATAGCGGGTGTTGTGAAGAGCACTTTTGGCTAATATCAAAGACTGAAACAGTACTAATTTCATGAACTTTAATCATACCCTGACTTAGGAATGGGGACCATTCCTGTCATGGTATGAGAAACCCAAAACACTTGTAGAAGTTAAACAGAAAGAAGCCTGCATCATTTTATTTGATACTACATCTAATTTATGGTCATAGACTCCTCCAACATACTCTCTGCAAACATCACTAAATTAGAATCTTCCTACTATAAAAATGTTCAACAGATATTTCTAAGCATACCTCTCAAATGTCCAGATTTTTGCCTCATATTTTTGGTCTGTTACTCATAAAATTTGTATTTTTCAGGCAAGTCACCAACAACTGAATTTGCTAAATAATGACATGCATTTCAGTTTCTGACTTCATAACCTTTGAAAAATGCATGCTAACACAAATCTTGTTATTCCAGCAACTTTCTAAGTTCGTAAGAGCAATATTTAAAATCTGTTATTTTAGGGCTTTTGACCCTCCCCCATTGTTTTAGGCTCTGCCCCGATATCTTGTGTTAAGAGGTTGAGAGGTATGTTTTTAATAGATCTATCATTGCCCATCAAACAGAAAAATCATCGAACAATATATGTCGTCGAACATGCTGTTCATTGACCCATTCGAGTAAGATTGCATTATGATAGGGATAAGGAAATTTGCCTTTTCCCCACTGAAGTAAGAACTCAGAGTTGGTATATATAATTAGCAGGGGGTGTGGGGGATGTGGGGGCACAGCCCCCCACATGAGGAATGTGATGCCCCACCACTGGCCCTGTATTCAAGGAGCCTCAATCCTCACCACTGACACCTGTGGGGGATGTAGACTGGGAGGATAACAGGTACACACACAGTATTTCCAGATGCAGCTCCCTGCATCAAGTGTAATTTCCCTTTAGAGCACACAGATACTACAGACAGTCTGGGGCTGCTTTCTCCCTCTTTCTCCAGATCCTCAATTAGACTTCCCACTGGCACAGCTTTAGAGTTGAGATTTCAGCTGAGTGGCCAAGCCAAGACCTCCAGCACCCTCTCTGTCCAGCTAGTGTTTCGTGTCCCTGTCCAAGTAGCTGACACACAGACTCTTGGAGATTTGTTTTACACTCACACACACACCTTGGAAAGGCTGGCACAGGTTTACTAGCTATAATCCATTCTGCCGAGACTGTAAGGTAGTTATTACTTCCACCAGCCAACTCTTTATCAGCTACTTTAAGGCCCTTAGCAAAGGGTGCCCAATCTTACTGTGTAATGTTACTATCAATACAAATGGTAGTCTGACCAAAAGCAAGGCTATTAGGAATGGCCTACACAGTGTCACCAAATAAATATGCAAGTACTCTCAGGACTTAAATATCTCTAGACAGATCAGTCACAATGAAAGGTTTAAATATATTTAATAATAAATATTAAAAGAACAATTTATTTTATTTATTTATTTATTTTATTTTACATTTGTTGACCGGGCTAGTCCAGCTGGATATATGTCCATTTTCAGTGGAGGCCCAGGGAGAAAAGCTCCAATGGTATTACAAGTAATTCACAGAAACAGGCAATACAAAGTAAAAATTATAAACACATTGAGTCAGAACATGAGATATACATGCAGACAGGCATAGTCATAGCAGGAAATTACATAAACAAAGTTTAGTAGATATTTGCTATACAAATTCTAAAAATATAAGTATATAATATGGAAAAAGGTGAAAAAGAAAATAATTAAAATATTTTAAAAAATATATTTTTTTTTTTTTTTTGTTTTTTTGTTACATATGTCTATAGGATGTTGTGTGAGGAGGAATTAAGGAGGAAAGGAAAAAGGAAGGTTAATCTGGGTTGTTATAGGAACAAAGCCAGTGTTTATTGAGATGTGTTTTCAGCTGTCTTTTAAAGAGTGGAAGACTAGACAAAGATGAGATATCAGATGGCAGTTTGTTCCACATTTTTCCAACAGAGTTAGAAAAAAGGCTGCCACCTGCAGAGTTATTGGGTATGGTAATATTAACCAGTAGTTTGTTTGAAGAGCGTAGGTGTTTCAAGTTATTATAAGGCGTAATGAGGTTAGAGAGAATTGGTGTTTTAGAAGGCTGAAATATAATTTTGTGAGCATTTAAGAGCTGTTGATAAATCAGCCTGTTAGGAAGTTCAAGCCAGCCTAGTTGTTTTAGATTATGACAGTGATGGGTTCTGAAGAGGGATCCTGTGGCAAATCGAGCAATATTATGGTAAGATGTAGCAAGTTTCTTGAGGTTATTTTTAGAGATTGGTATAAATAGGGGAAGCATATAGAAGGGTAGAGATAAGGTGAGAACTAGCTAAGGTGGTCCGAGCTTCAGGTGTAAGGAATGGTTTGATTCTATAAAGGGAACCAATCTTTTTGTTTATTACTCTTATTGTGTTGTTTATATGAGAATCAAAATTGAGATTGTTGTCAATAGTTATTCCTAGTAGTTTTGTATCAGGAGAAATCAGAGTGTTATCAGAGGAAGTAATAGAGAAGTTAAGAAAGGTTGATTTGTGGGTAGGTGAGAACAATAGCAACTTTGTTTTCTTGGGGTTGAGGAGTAGGCAACAGTCAGAGAACCAGTGTTCAACAGTGGAAAAAGCTTTTTGGGTAAGTGACAGGAGTTTAGTCTGAGAGGAAGCAGTGCAGATTTGCAACAAGAAAATACTGAGTATATATTTACAGTGACAGCAGAGTTCAACATCACAGCAATATTTAAAACAACACTGCAGGACAGTCTCAAATAAATAAAAGAAAAATATCAAAGCTAACCCTTGCTATTCATGACTACATCTAAGAGAATTTCTATACCCTAGTACACTTACTTAATTACAGCAGCAGGACAGATGTGTGGTGAATGGATTTTGTCAGGTCCAAGACAGAATACAGAATGCTCAGTCTCTCACTCAGAGAGTTCTTAAATTAATATCTCAAATATTACTGCTGGGATATCTTCCAGAATGACATTGTTTCTCGTCATCTGACTCTATCCCAGGTAAACTCCCCACTGCTGAAAGCTAGCAGCATACAGCATCCACCTGTGAAAATACATAGAAAAGGGCTTTTCCTCAGATCTGTGCAGTTGTTGGAAGTGATAAAACAATAAAACATTTCCACATCTCAAACCTAGCGATTATTTCTCCTTCAAGAAAACACAGAGAGCTCCCTAGTATAGACATCCTGTCTCTTGCTATCATAAAGTAATTTAATTTCAGCTATTTTCCTGAAGTTAACCTCCTGTATCCCAGTTGCCACTGATAAAATATACACATTTAAGCAGTTACAATACTATATGTACATTTCTGTTCTCTTCCAGCAGGGAACACTGTGGATCCATTTCAAGCACAAGCACTCTACAAAATATCTCTTCAGCACACGTCTGTACAAACCATCTTATTATGATATACAGTTCTAATAAGGTTGTAACACAAGCATCTTACATGAAGCATGTTGACATTCACAAATGACACATAACCATTTACAAAATTCCAGACAGCTGTGCTGTAAGTATCTCTCTTTATCACACTTCTAGATAAATCATGTTGATATTCACAAATGACATAATTATTTACAAAATTCCAGATAGCTTGAATGGCAGTATCTCCTTTTGTGACATTTCTTCCCCCTCAAAGACTCAAGTTAGTTTTACAAGTGACACTTGAGGAACTTGCTTGAGACGGATGAGCCTATCTGGGAATATATTACCCCATTCCCTGTTTTGAGATCCCAGCTGCCTTGGCATTGCTGACCCCAGTACAGTGCTGCACTGTCCTATCACATGCCTCCAACCCTAGGCTCCACCATAGTAATTTGGGACTTTGCTGGCTGGTTCCCTGTAGCCACAGATCCCCCTTAGACTTGTCCTGCCTTGTACTGCAAATACTTAGCACCAGGGTCTCTCTATCATGGTAAGGTTTCATCATGTTAACATGGTACAGTCTGTGCCACTGCCTCCTGCCTAGCAGTTCCACCATGTAAACATCACTGACCTTCCTTAGCACTTTGAAGGGTCCCACCCAAGCTGCCTGCAGCTTGTTGTGTCTAACAGGAATGACAGCCATAACCTGCTGCCCCACAGCATATTCTCTAGCTCAAGCATTCCTGTCATACCAGACCTTTTTCTGCTGCTGGGCTTCTGCAAGTTTCTCCTGGACCAAGTCCATGAGTTCCCTGAGCCTTGTCCTGAGGTTTAGGACATATGTCACAACAGACTCCTTGTACAATTCACACTCATCGCAAATCAAATCTAGAGGCCCCCTCACCCTATGCCCCTACAGCAACTCAAAGAGTGAAAAACTTGTGGATTCCCGGGGTAGCTCTCTGTAAGCAAACAACAGATGGGGCAAATATTTGTCCCACTCGCTCTTAAACTGGTCTGCAAATGCCCATAGCATGGTCTTTAGTGTAGAGTTTAACCTTTCAACCAGACCATTAGTCTGGGGATGGTAGGGGATAGTCTTTAGGTGCTTTACCCCACAGTGTTTCCACAGACAAGCCAGCAGGTCTGACATGAAACTGGCACATCTGTCAGTCAGTATTTCTTTTGGGAAAACTACCCTGTTGAAAATCTCTAACAAAGTATTTACCACCTTTTCTTCCTCAATGGAGGACAGGGCCACCACTTCGGGTATCTGGTAGCATAATCTACTACCACTAGGATATACTTTTTCCCTGTGGAACTTGGGGTACTCGGAGGCCCTGCAATATCCATAGCTACCCTCTGAAATGGCTCCTCAATCACAGGCAAAAGGATGACAAGAGCTTTCACCTTGTCTTCTGCTTTGCTTTCCTTTTGGAACTTGTCACAGGTCCTGCAGTACCTTGTTATATCCCTGGAAATCCAAGGCCAATAAAAGTTCTGCATAATATGTCTCTTTGTATGCTTTATGCCCATATGAAATGCAAAGGGAATGTCATGAGCTATGGCTAGAAGTGCCAGACGATAGGCTTTGGGCAGTAGCACTGCTGCATTCTCTCACACAATCTAGACCTCCCTCAGGGGGTCCAACCTCTATACAGCAACCCTTTGTCCCAGTAAACAGATTCCCCTTTTCCTTGACAATCACATGCCTCACTGGCAACATCTTTCAGGCCTTGTAATGTAGTGTCTGAGAGCTGAGCCTGACTCAGCTCTTTCTTTGTAACCCTTCACAGCTCCCCTTCCACAGGAAGTCTGGTATTCTCTGGCAGCTGTGCCTCACTGTCAGCCTGGTTAATACTACTCACATCTGCCCTTGTAGTCACTCTGCCCAAGGGAACATCAGTACCCACAAGCAGCTGTGGCTCACCTTCAGTCTCACTGCTGCAGGGTAGCTCTCTCTCTCTCTCTCTCTGATGTAACCACTACACCAATCCTGGCTTCAAGTCTGCGGTCTGTCTGCATCTTCCCCAGGCTACCAGACCCACATGCTTGTCTCCAAGCCTGATTGCATGTAACTGCATGCACACAAAGTACTGCATTATCAAAATCATTCTCTATCAGGACCTCTGCAGGGATATCGTCAAACACAATTACTTGTTTGCTTCCTTTTCCATCCTCCCAGTCAAGGTGAACCCTAGCCAAAGGTATATGGAATGGGGTCCCTCCTAAAGCTCTGACTTGAGTAGACTGCCCAAGCAAGTAGTGCTCCTTGTTAACCACTGCAGGCTTCGCAATGGTTAGGTCAGAGGCTGTGTCTCTCTTAGCAGTGGCCTGCTTCCCGTCTACTAAGATAGGATATAACCTCTTGTGGTAGTCTGGTACTCTTGTTGTTACCAGACAACTTACTGCTGGTATTCTGTCATTCCCACTTACTGGCTCTCCCACCTTTTGTTCCCCAACTTGCCTCCATGGACAACTATATGCTACATGGCTCCACTGGTTGCATTTAAAACATTTAACCCTTGGTCCTGGCTGTGTACCTGAACTAGTGGCTTCCCCTGCTACTGGTGGAATCTGTTGAGGCGTTTTATGGAGCAGACCACAAAAAATCACTTGAACCAAAAGCAACAGACACTTCATCCTCTTTCACAAACAAACAGACCACCAAGCATCAAGTACAAGCATCAGTTATAGAAGTGTATGGGTGGTCTCTGTCAATCAAACCTTGAGGGCAGGTCAGTCTTCAAGAAAAGAATCAGATCCTGAAGCATGTAGATTGGGAAGTTGAAAGAGCATTTTCATTTGTCATTACACTTGGTACATTGTGGCTAAATAAAACCTCTTGAGAGCTGTGTATGGGAGTGGGAACTCACCTGAAGCAGTTGCTGCTTGGTTTGCTTAACATGATGCTGGTGGAGCATTGCAAGGTATGCTTAGTTGCTTTTCTGTACTATGATAACATTCATTGATTCTTTTTCTTACTTTTGGCTAGCTAATTAAAAAAATATTATGTATTTTTCCCTATGGCATATAGATTTAATGATGTAAGTAGGGGTCTTATTTTCATTGGAATCTCCCTGGATATTTATTCATCCCTTTGGAATTCTGAGTAACAAGAGACGGTTGTTTTATATACCCACTTCTAAAATATAGTATTACATTTTAGTGGCAACCATCATAAATGGTTTGATTTACAGATTACACCACAGAAGTTATCTAATTACACCAGTAAGAAAGAACATCTTGAAAGAAATGCCCATCACCTTAAATAAACTGAATACAGATGCTGGTACAGAGTAGTATAAACTGGATAGCAATAGCAAGCTCTTTAAAACAGAAACTTGGCATTAGTCTCACATTTTTACTTCTTTTTCTATATCATCAAGTGGTATAGCAGAGAAAATAATAAAAGACCGAATGAACCACCATAAGTTATTAAAATGCACACTTAATAACAAATCAAGTAACCACTTCTATTTCTTCAATTTGTAAAACTGGAACTGAGACTTCATCAGACATATAAAACATCAGTGAATTTACTTATTAAATGCTTAAAAATTACATGATATATCACAAGTCTTTTTTGCTTCTTTTTCAGAAAATATTTAAAATTCACACTCTAATTTAAATCATTATCCCTTCATGTATCTAATCGTATTTGCCACTTATATTCAATGCAGTCCAAGTTATCATCCCTAATATTTGGGCATATATTATCTAATAATTCAAAAATTAACTTTTTGAACCATTAATATTTTTCTGAAGGCTTAAACAGCTTATTCAAAACACCCCTTTGTTTAATAGCATAAATATGCTTATAAATCCTATTCTTTAACCTCCTATTATTTTTCACCTACATAGAAAATATTCTCATCTTCTTCTTTCGGCTTTTTCCTGGTTTGGGGTCACCACAGCAGATCACCTGTCCACTCATGATTGGCAGTGGAGTTTTACGGTGCCGAGTTGACCAACCTTCCACAGAAGGCGCACACATGCACTCACTCATGCCTAGGGCCAATTTAAAGTGTACAATCCACCTACAGCATGTCTTTGGGATGTGGGAGGAAACCGGAGCACCCGGAGGAAACCCACGAGACCACAGGGAGGATATGCAGACTCCACACAGAAGGCACCCCAGCCAAGGATCGAACTGGTGAACATCTTGCTGTGAGGTGACAATGCTAATTGCTGCACTACCGTGGCCGCCATAGAAAATATTCACATGTAGTACAAAAAAACATGTGGGCCACATAACTGGACCGATAATTAAAATTGCCTAGAGTAGCACAAGATTTTTGTGAGCTAACACAATATATATTTTCCCTTCATGTGTAAGCCTAGACATGTTGCAGGAATAGCATTTAAAAGTTCTCCTTCTGTTGCCCATGCAGTCCCTCTCTTGTTTACATTGCAATGTTTCCTTTAGGCTGGCATTTCTCTTAGTAATAAACCTAAGGGATGAAACAACATTTTTAAATACATCTGGATTCCCTCTCAAAATTTTCCAGCTACCTATCAGAAATAATTTTCTTGATTTTAACTCTGTTGACTATGTAAGTGAGGTTAATATCTGCCCTCCATTCTATTTTGATATCAGTTTCTTTATTGACTGATTCTGTAAAAGGCTAGTTACAATACCTACTTGAAACCCTCTGTGAGTAAACCTTGAAATTAAATCATTATTCAATGTTCCTCTCTTTGTGTCATTGTTGGAGACAGGCTTTTCTGGCATCTAAGCATGTTAGGCTGTTACTCCAAATCTCCAACAGGTGTGACAGTGCCATGGAATAGAGAAATAAACCCTGACTAGGATTCAAACAGTGGCTTTGGTATGTGAGGTACTGCCAGGTAGGATGGAGGAGCGCATGCACAGGTATTATTCCCATGGTGCAGACCATTAACAACTGCAAGGTGCTGAGGGTGGGTAGGGAATTTGCTGACATCAATCTCTTGTGGAAGTGAGGGATGGTTTGACATGGTCATTCACTGCATGTCCCAGCCTTGGGATATTACTAGGCATGAGTGCAGGGTGTGGAATAGTGAGAAACACTCCCCAGAAGCAGTATGAAGCTCCACCAAATTCCTTGATCTCCTCATTGGTCCTGGACATGGGTTGATTTTAGCCTGGGAAAAGCTAAAGAAGGTCCAGTAGACCTAGTGAATGAGGAGAGGAGCTGATGGTAGCTGATGGTCAGTTGTGGGAAGCTAAAATGAAGAAACAAAAATATATATACAAAACGTAAATTCCCTATCAGTCTTATTTTCATGCTGTTCCTAAAGTTCATTAAAACAAAAAGTATATTCCCCCTGAATTTTCAGGCATTTCATTAAAATGTCAAATTATTCTGGGATTTTATTCAAGTGTTTTGCTGTTAGGACTGTTAAGACGGACTTATTTCCAAAGTCCAGGTACTGTGGTGGACATGTTTTATAACATTAGACAGTAAAATGATTTTTTCTGTTTAATTTGTAATGTTGAAAGCCTTTATTTCTCCACAATATATTAGCATGGGAAAAGAGGACCCTATACCAATTTTGTACTATTGCTCTTGCATTTTTGTTCAAGATAAAATTGCAGTAAAGAGGGACTACCATGGAAATTCTATATATCATGCACATACCCAGACATTTTAAGGATTATGTCTAAAGAAACACACACACACACACACACACACACACACACACACACACACACACACACACACACACACACACATGTGTGTGGGTGTGTATAAGAATAATGACTTACTATTCTTGTAGAGGGGTAACAGACAAAATACATAACAGTTCAGTGTTGATTTAAAGGATAAAGAATGGAGGATACAGGTCAAATTTCAGAGTTTTTAGATGTGTTATCAACTTTCTAGAGGTATACCAACAACCCTATGAAGAACATTTTTTATCCTCAGAGATAAGAAATGTAATACGAAAAATGGTGAACAGAAAAACATAAAAACACAAAGCCATCATTTTTTGCCCCATACCCCCTGAATTAGATATATCAACTCCACGGTTACAACACAGTAAAGAACAGTGCAAAAACCCAATGAAAGTGCTCTGAAGGGCTTGTAAAATACAGTACTTTGTATAGAAACACACCAGAATATTATTTTTTTTAAACAAAAAAGCCTAAACACCAGTGCAGTAATGACCTGTAACCTGTAACTATGTCCTTCTGAGATGTCACTTTGACAGGTCACTCAGTTGAACTGATATTTTTTTTTCAAAAGGAGATGCTGGCCAACACATTGCTCTGTGTATGCCACCAGTGCCTCCCTTCCTCACTTGATGCAATCATTACCAGTACAGATGTTAGAACAAGAAGAAATTCCTCAAAAGTCAGTGACTGAATCAGTTGCTTAACACATAACAAATCCATTCTCGAGCACATTACAGAGATCACAAGCTAATGTTAAGCATACGCAAGCTGGCTCAAGGTCAATTCATGTTAGCACACCAAATAAAAATTATAATGTGGTGAACAGTGAAGGCTCCAAAGAAGATAATCGGGTATTTTGTGTTACTAAGGTCACCCTTTCAAATAATTTTAAATATATAATATTAAAAATTTGGAGAATTGTGATGGCCAGCCACTAATCTTAAGGAGATATTACCTCTAAAGTCCACATTCCTTTACAGAACAGCAAACTGTCAAATCAAACTGTTTGGATAATCAAACATACATTGAACTGGATAAAAAAGTAAAAAAAAATCTTCTTTTATCTGTATACAGGGAGTACACTTTTCAACCATTCAGCAACTCCAATAGACAATAAAGAATATTTTTCACACATGAGCAGGCTACAAGCTCAAAAAATACCCACAAGTGAATACGTATAACATTTACATATTCAGACTTTATGATTATTCTTTGGAAGACTGTATTTCGATAATTGACATTTTGGATAATCGATTCTCTACTGTACTGGCACTGAATACATCCAAGAGGACTAAATCACGAAGTACCATGGCAGCATTTAATTTATAATTAAGGGGTTATACTGTGCAAATAGAAATTCTTTTTCAATAGAAATGCTTTTTCAGTGATGTTCATAACTTCTGAATGTCTGTCTCATTAAGGCTTGATAAATTCCCTGGAATTCATTTGAATGGGCTGTTACACAAGATTGCAATTCAGAATGCATTTTTTTGTTTGTCCCCTAAAAGGCTTCATATCAAAGTTCTAGAGAAAATAAAGTATTACATTTGTTATCATCCTGTAGCAGTGTTGAGCTATGTGACTTTTCTTATTTAAGAAGTATGAACTTAATTGTGATTATTGACATGTGCCCCCTTTTCTGACGTTTAAGCCTGGTCTTTAGGAACAGTATGGCATACCGCTGGCTCACTGCTAAACGACAATCTTTTAAAACATGCTGAGGCAGTTTTGACAAAATTAAAATTTTATAAGGATGCATAACATGCACAGTTTAACTATGAAGCTTTTCAAATTTCATATGCCATTATGAATCAAAACAATGGATCTTCTCCTGTATATCTCCAGGATAAATGTCATATATTTTATACTATAATAGCGGCGTATACTTTCATATGAATGTCATTTAATTAGCAAATATGTAATTGTTAATGTATATTATTTAATGTTAGTTCATGTATATTACTGAAATGTTTGCTATATACTGGAGCTTTTCTCCCTGGACTTCCACTGAAAAAAGTTTATTATTAAACCCAGTCAGACAAACCTGGTAAATAAAAGTAAAATAAATATATCTGCATAAAAGTCTTATGACTAACAGGAAGTGTAAGTGTTCAGGCCAAAATGGCTATCTAGGAACACTTTTTCCCTGATGACAGGGTCATTAACTCGATCACTGAACAACATATCTAATGGAATTTTACATCATTCAATATTTTTACAAACTTTAACATTATCAGGGATCCTATTCCACAACAATACTATCTCATTAGCAATTTATATTTTCTTAATGTTAATCCTATTTACAGGAACAGATCATTTCAAATTATGTTTCTAAGCTTTCCCAGATAAGTGACTATCCATATTGAATAAAGTCTGAAATGAATGATCATAAAATACCCTATAAGCAAATAACAAAATTCCACGTATATATCTATAGTGAATGGAATGTAGTTTCAAAGTGCAAATATCTGTCAACGGAGCCCACGTCTTTAACTTTAAGAATCTGCTTTGCAAATTGTCTTTGTACTCTTTCCAAGCAGTTAAACCGACCAGCAGTATACAAGCAGAAGATCCTATTACATGCCATAATGGGTCTTAACATGTGCTTTATACAAAGCAATTAAACAATCTGCATCTCTAGTACTAATATTTTTAAAAATAAAACCTAGCTTTCTTAATGCAGTTTTGCAAGTACTGATAATCAAAATATATAAATCCTTATAATTAGTAACCTGTGATAATAAAAATGATGAAAGAGAAACTGGTTTTCTGATTTTTGATCAAACAAAAAACATTAATTACATTTAGTTCCACTGAACTGAAAACTCAACCCTAATGTCCAACCAATTTCAGACGTATAAGGAGTAATCACCTCAAAATCTGTGTCAAAATTTGCACAGAAAAAAAAACTTTGATGGATTAGCAAGCATACTGATGACTGCAATGTCTACTAACTGGGATAGTGCTAAAATCTAAATTAAATAAAGCTTGACCAAGCACAGATCCATGTGGGACAGCAGACAAAACTAATTGAATCTGACTTAATACCCTGAACTGTAACCACCTGAGATCAATCAGTTAGCCAGTTAGAAATCCATCTGATTATATAGGGTTTTATTTCTAAATCAATCAATACTCGAATAATCACATAGTGAGACTATAAATGAAAAGCCTCGACCAGATCCAAACAGATTACACAAACATTTAAACCTAAATTCAAGGTTTTACTGATTTTATCATAAAAGCTCACTAAAATAGTCAATGTAGAACATCCTTTAATAAAACCATGTTGAAAATGTCCTGTTTCTAAAAATGTACACTATTATACAAAATTGCAAAAAGACATCTTTCAAAGCATTTCCATATAATCTATGTTAAACTAACTGGACGAGAGTTTTAAACCTTCAACTTACTCCCTTTTTTTTAGAATTACTGGACTTAGTATAGACTGCATCTAAGAGCCAGGCACAATTCCACGCTGTAAAAATTTATTAAACATGTTATATAACATAGGTTTAATAAAACTCAATGACTTAAGTAAAAATTGCAGGAATTTTTTTCAGGTCCCATTTCTTCTTATTATCTAATGAACTATTCTCATAATTAATCTTTTCTTTTTTTGTCTGGAGTTTCACTACTGTACCACACCCATTAATTTTTCATGATCTTATAGAGTACCAATAATGTCTTCTTTTTATACAACTTTTAGAGACTAAAGCTCCACCAAAAAGGAAAAGCATTACTATATTTCAATTTTTATAGAAAACAGTATTTTCCACACTTCGTATTAAATATTTTTTAAAATAGCATATCCATTTCGGAATGTAACTGCATTCCAATCAATATCATTTAACAAGATATTTATTTTCTTGTAATGAATTTGCCTATAACTGTATCTCTTAGTCAAATTTAAATTAGTTTATATTTAAATTACGTACAACAGAAGTATGGCCAAACAACCCTAAGGTGAGGAGACACAATTATTACTAACCATATTTGGTCCCATTGGTTGGACCCCTTCCAAGCAGGCTCCAAGATTAATTGTCTCAATCCACGAAATGCTAAAATATTTAAAAATTAATTTTCATAACTATTAGATGCCATATTAACCCAATAAATCTAAGTATAATTAAAATCTTTACCAAAACCATATCCAATTCATCCAAAAGTTCCTAATTTTTACTGGGGTCCATACTAACATAGCACCAATATAACACTCTACCTCAACTGAACTATTACACACTATTTTGTTATTAACTTGCAGAGGAATAGAATCAGTACTTTTGAGTATACATAATGATACATCCCTACCTCTTGAGTCATTCCTTAAACATTGAAATTTAATATATTCTGGACTGATTACATGTGCCAAATTCCAAGTCTCAATGATTGCAATAATGTTATAATTCTTAATGACCATAATACTATTTTTTATCACCCTTAGTACCCACACTCTGTATATTGGTCAAATAACTTAAAGATCTATCAAATGTACTAAATCGTGAGTTAGGATTACTAGTAACTGTTCCTTTCCTAAAAAATTGTTACATATTCATAAACCATGCTATTGATGATTAACAACCCACATTTATTCAGGTGCAACATTTCCTTACAAAAATACAGTAATTATTAACAAATTCTTCCCAGTATTTAATTTACTGTTCATTATAAAAAAAGCAGTAGTCATTCCAAGCTGAAGAAGGAATGACTTTACTCAATACAAATTTCGGACCTTCAGTTTCTAAATTCTCAATTAACTGTACAATAGTGTTTTTCATAATATTCAGTGGTGTATACAAAAGATACTATGACTATATTTTTGTTAAATTTATTATTCCTGTTTCTATCTACAAAATTTATATCTGAAGCTCCAAAGTCACCAATAGAAGTCGCATTTTTTTACCACCACACCTTCCATCCAAAGCTCTTCTCTTTCATTTCTTCTTATTAATCTGAACATAAGACCCATCTACCTCAATATTATTATTTGAAGTGTACTTACCAACTGTAAGTTGGTTGTTAGACTTTACTACCTCAGAATACAATCTGTTTCCCTTATCCCCAAACAGACAAGTACATAAATTTATCATTTCCTTCCATTATTTAATGATTAACGGTTTGGTTATTATCCTCTTTTATAGAGTTACATTTAGATTGTCTACATACCCTTCATTAGAGTTTTACATTCCATTCCCCATGCTCAAACATGCAACAGTTTCATTGCTAGATGTATTGCTTAGACTGTTTGAACTTGCAAATATTCCCACCTTAGTATGTTAAGCTGATTGTTCACAGCAGTAATTATGAATATAAGGAATATTTAGACAGATGCAGGAATACCACAAAAATAGTGTGAGATGCCTGCGACTGCTTGGTGACTCTAGATGCCCAACATGAAAATATAGTTTCCACCGATACTATATATACAACTGCAAAGGTGTGAAAGAAACTGAGTGATGTTTGCCAATAATATAAAAACATAAGCACAGAGGTGTGACAGAGAAGACAGCTCAAAACCTGATGGTCACTCCATCAACCCTCACTTTCTAAATTAAGTTACTTTTATATCTCCACTAACTCCAGACTTAATCATAGTCACATCAGGTCACACTTGTCACTTCTTATATCTTCTCAATACCCATCCATAGTATGTTCATTTGGCTTTTTACTCCTCTGCCTTGCCACAGTTTCCTGGAGTACCAGCTATATGGTGCCCCCTATCACACCTTCAATAAACACAAAGAGGAATAGTATTTCTTTAAACATCTTTTCCTAGGTCTGACACTTAGGTATAGCTCTGTCACACACAATGCTCGTAATGCATCCTTCTTAATTTACATATAGCTCCTGCATTATCATTTTAAGTCATCTGAGACCGATGAACACCTGAAACAGACTTGGAGTTCAACTTTAAAATACACATTCACAAATATTCCTCAAAGGATCTCTTTCATTTTGCAGTGAAATCCATTTTTATCTTCACCCAAGTCAACTTTCAGGACAATGTAGCCAACACTATCACAAAAGGGTCTCATCCAGGAAAAAAGAGATCATTGTTCCCTTCTTCTCAACACTCATTAGGCCCATTATAGAGTACAATGCCCCTTTTGGAATGAACCTCACAAGACATCTGCAGCAGCTGGAAAGACCACAGAAGTACCTCACAAAGAGGATTACTGGCCTCAAACAGATGCCCTACACTGACCACCTCAAAAATCTCCAGCTTTACTCTGCAGCATATCGCCTACTCCGAGGTGATCTCTGCCTAACATATAAAGCTATGTCAAATCCAGAGCTGTTGGACATGCTACACCTAAATAAATCCCAATCCCTCTGATCTACACACTCTAGGGACCTAAATTTTGTCACCACAATAAACAGGACTTGCTGGAGGGATAGATTCCTGTTCCAGAGACTTCCCATACTCTGGAACAAGCTACACATCTATGTCAAGCAAAGTTTCTCATTAACACTCTTCAAGAAAAATCTTGATGAGTGGATGGGAAATAGGAAATACACCCAGGGGATCACTTCTGTGGCTTTGCTCGACAGGGGTGTAGGAAATTAACTTTCTTGGGTTGGCGTAAGCCAGGCAACTTTGTTGGCTAGGCTTACTTAGGCCCTTGGGCCGATAGCCTAGTACCTACCTATGAACTAGTGGAATAGAAGAATAAAGCCCTGACTTCAACCCAGGTGACCTGAATTAATTTAATATCTCATAAGTTTCATAGTGCTGTCAGGTGAGGATGAATGTGCACATCGTGGAGAGTGGGTAGAAGTTTGGCTACCATATACTGCATAAGCCCCTCAGAGGAGGGACTGTGATGCAAATATGTGACAAGGGGATTGACATTAGATTTGCTAAGCCACTGATGTGTGCTAGCCTCCAAAGTGGGTGTGTGGGAGTATGCACCCATTTGTAGAAGGCATGTGTTGTTACATAGTGACCCATACCCACCCAGTGTGTAAAGATGGGCCTTTCAAATGCTCTCGCTGTCAGGATGCTTGTGAGAGTACAGAGCACCCCTTGGCTGCCAGAATGATGCAACTCCCCAACCCCCCCCCCCCACACACACCTTGGCTACCAGTGAAAGCCACAGTGTTGAAGAATGCATGGACCCTGTCTGACTGCAAAATGACTTGACAGTTCAAAGCATGTGAGAATAAATCACCATGAAAAAAAACTTCTACAATAATATCAAAGTACACAGACCATCCCTAACTTTCTGCAAAAATGCATCACTTGTTAAAATCTTTCTTGTCAATGTCTACAAACTGTAATAAGGTCACTTTGCTCTATGGCGTTCTCAAGTTATACTCCTGATGTAGATACTATTTCTAATACATGGGCCAAGACACACATTTCAGTCTCTGAAATCCTGCCACCACAGTCTAATGTCACATGTCATGACAAAAATAAGCAAATGTCATGATCAAAAGGACAGAAAATAAGCAAATCTGAAATATTCATGCAATAAAAAATTTTATTTTATATGTCATGACAAAACTCATAATAGGGACAGCTGGAGAAGAAACAATCTACTCAAATAACACTGGCTATTGATAAGTGCTATGCAGATCCATAACGTTATGAAAACTAAAGTAATATTATCCTAAGCTGAATAAACATAAAGCCAAAAGTTACTAAGTATGCATATAGCCCTGTTGATGCACCCAAAAACTGTAAACAGGTATGAATTATCCTGAAAAAACACTGATATTGAAATAGATTTAAACATTAATTGGTTCATGGTCATAGGTCCCATTCCTCCCTTAGTCTGTGTTCTCACCTTACACATCCACAACTGGATGAGAAACAAAGAACTTTAAAACACACATCTTTTTCATGCTCCTAAGTCTAACTGCACTCCTTTGCACTTTCTGGATTTAGATAAGCTGAATATTTTAGCAAAACCTTTTGTGGATTCTCGACTATTTATCGTCTACTAAATGCAAAAAAAGGCCAAGGCAATGCATTGACTATCAGTAGAAACTGAATTACTAATACTTGAAAAGACAAAACCTAAAAAAGCTAATGCCACATCAGAACCTTGTAATGCCTACATAGTTATTGGGAACAGAGAGAAAGCATTCTTTATTTCCAGGAAAAAAAAGTTTATTGCCTCAGACAACAAAACATGCAGATCAGTAACCCAGGAACTTGAGAGCAAACTATGTTTGTGCTTATAAGCTCTGAAAAGAAAGCTTAGCCTTGTCTTCTTCAAAATGCGTATCTGCCACTGACATTATAGACAACTTTATTAGCACTAGCTTAGTACTGTTCTTTGCATTTCCTTTCCTTAGACTACCAAAATGAATTAGTCAACAGTTGGCCAACTTCTTCCTTCCATCTCTCTCAATTTCCTACCATCCTATTCCTTAATCTCATCAGCAAATTCAGTAGTACATCACTGATGATCTTCCATCAGAGAGCCTTAGTGTTCCTGGACATGGCATTACCAACTCAGCATCCGATCTGATTAATGGGTCTGGTGATGAAACAGCATCCGATCTGATTAAAAGGTCTGGTGATGAAACAGCATCCGATCTGATTAAAAGGTCTGGTGATGAAACAGCATCCGATCTGATTAACAGGTCTGGTGATGAAACAGCATCCGATCTGATTAAAAGGTCTGGTGATGAAACAGCATCCGATCTGATTAAAAGGTCTGGTGATGAAACAGCATCAGATCTGATTAACAGGTCTGGTGATGAAACAGCATCCGATCTGATTAACAGGTCTGGTGATGAAACAGCATCAGATCTGATTAAAAGGTCTGGTGATGAAACAGCATCAGATCTGATTAAAAGGTCTGGTGATAAAACAGCATCAGATCTGATTAACAGGTCTGGTGATGAAACAGCATCCGATCTGATTAACAGGTCTGGGGAGTGAAAGCCATGTACCTGAATTTTAGTTCCATTTCATATAGGAGGTACATCTACAGAGCTGTATGAATATAGGCCAATGCAATATTCCCATGTCTCACTACAGTCTTAGAAAGATGCATCGACAAACAAGTCACTGCATATCTAGAGAAACATCACAACCTCCTTTGTTTTTAGACAGAAACAGTGCTGCAGGTTTTACAGCATACACCTGAGGAAAAGTTTAGGCTTTCTATATTTGTCAGTACTGTTTCTTTAGCTGCTTTAATTATACTCCCAACTAATCCTGACATTTGCCATGCAACCACAAAATAGTTCACCACTATCCGGTCAAATCACATGGTACCTGGTGGATGGAACCACTCTGTAAATCTGAGCATTTTAATGATAGCATCATCCAGGTAACCATATACCTACATCCAAACATCCTTTACAAATATCCAAAATTAGCTCTTAGATGCAGGCTTCCTACTTATTTCAAACCAGATTGAACCCATACTTTCTCCAATTCTTTACAAAGAAAATACACAAAAATATCACAGTGATAGTTCATAATACAGACAGCTGTGGTCCAATAAAAACTAAAAAACAATGAAGCATTTGGGAGTGAGGGTTGGTAGCCAACCTGCACCCTTTAGCCATCAAATCAGATTGTTGCACTGAAAATTCCTGAGGTTCCAGTAGTGATCTCATATGTTTCTGATACCATACCAGAGGAAAATAGCAAATGTTAATGAAATCCTGCTTGCTTTGCTGTTTTCATGCTTTAAATGTGTCTTTTGATAAGCTGCTTAGGTATCCTTCTATTTAACCCAGTTGTGAGAAAAAGCTACAGCCTATCCCAGTGCTCAGTGGGTACAACACTGTGAACTGGCATGGCCCCAACCTATCACAGGACACACACACACACACACACACACACACACACACACACACACACACACACACAGCATGCACACTTATCAGCAGTTTAGATAATTACCAATTCACCAATGGCAGCTGTTTAGGATGATGGAAAAAAAACTTGGCAAAACCCACAAAGACACTAAGAGGATGTGAATGCACCCCAACCAGGTACTTATCTAGAGACCTAAGCATTGTGAAGTACGAACACTAACTGTTGTGATCCTTTAACGTGCAAAGTCCTGTCTTTAATTAATGTGCATTTAACTAAACTACTAAATATCCAAAATCTGAAGCGGATGAAAGACAACAGATAAATAAAAGTTTAGGAATATTCTATAATAAGGTTTACTTGAGATATTATGATGAATCTTGTCTAGTCTTGTTTAATATTTTTCACTACACACTAAATTCTAGTTTAATTCTGTTAATTTGCTAAATGATATAAAAAGCCGCACTTGCCTACCCATTAACCTGACCATGTACCAAGGCAGGAAATTTAACTAATCTGGGTGAGGTATCTAACTAGCTGTGGACCCAAGGACAGAATAACTACATATATATGAACTTAGCCTTATTTCACTATAAGAGTCTCAGTACATTTCAATAATTACCTGTCATTATCAAATTATGGATGCAATACCAGCCTCCCTGGCTTTATACCCTGTTTCTTCGTAACTCCAAAAAAATAAAAGAAAATAAACTGCATAACTTTTTACCGCAAAATGCACTCAGACCCCCCCCCCTCCCTTTTCTTCAGAACTACAAATCACAGTGAAACACTTTTGTGCAATTTCCCTTTGCTACAAAATGCACTCAAACCCATTGGTTCTTCAGATCTTCAAATCACCACGAGACAAAGAACTGCAGAACTCGTTACCAAAAAGCAGCCATACCCCCAGAACTCAAAATCACCACAAGACAAGGAAATACAATACTTGTCACCACAAATGGCACCCATACCTCCAGAACTCCAAGTCACCAGAAGGCAGCG